>NW_024070206.1:8071014-8071337 GCF_014754425.2 Oryx dammah | reverse complement strand
TTGCTCCCACATCTACTGAAACTACAACCACCACAGTTGCCACCACTTCAGCTGAACCAACTACTGCAACTGCCACCACTACCACTGAGGCTACAACCACAACCACCACCACAGTTGCCCCCACATCTACTGAAATTACAACCTCCATAGTTGCCACCACTACAGCTGAACCAACTACCACAACCAACACCACTACCACTGAGACTACAACAACAACAACCACGACTGTTGCCCCCACATCTACTGAAAACACCACCACCACAGTTGCCACCACTTCAGCTGAACCAACTACCACAACTGACACTACTACCACTGAGGCTACA
>NW_024070206.1:8070715-8071004 GCF_014754425.2 Oryx dammah | reverse complement strand
ACCACCACTGCTGCTCCTACATCTACTGAAACTACAACCACCACAGTTGCCACCACTACAGATGAACCAACTACCACAACCGACACCACTACCACTGAGGCTACAACAACCACCACCACTGCTGCTCCCACATCTACTGAAAGTACCACCACCACAGTTGCCACCACTTCATCTGAACCAACTACCGCAACTGACACCACTACCACTGAGGGTACAACCACAAGTACCACCACTGCTGCTCCTACATCTACTGAAAGTACCACCACCACAGTGGCCACCACTTCAGCTG
>NW_024070206.1:8012696-8070705 GCF_014754425.2 Oryx dammah | reverse complement strand
AACCAACTACCACAACCGACAGCACTACCACTGAGGCTACGACCACAACCACCACTATTGCTCCCACATCTACTGAAACTACAACCACCACAGTTGCCACCACTTCAGATGAACCAAATACCATAACTGACAGCACTACCACTGAGGCTACAACCACAAGCACCACCACTGTTGCCCCCACATCTACTGAAACTACCACCGCCACCGTTGCCACTTCAGATGAACTAACTGCCACAACTGACACCACTACCACTGAGGCTACAACCTTAACCACCACTGAATCTCCCACATCTACCGAAACAATGACCGTAACAGTTGTTACTACAACAGCTGAACCAACTACCACAACTGGTGCCACCACAACCACTGAGACTATAACCACAACAACCTCCACTGCTTCTCCCACATCTACTGAAGCTACAGCAAGCACAACTGCCACCACTTCATCTGAACCAACTACTGCAACTGACAGCACTACCACTGAGGCCACAACCACAAGCACCACCACTGCTGCCCCCACATCTACTGAAAGTACCACCACCACAGCTGCCACCACTTCAGCTGAACCAACTACCACAACTGACACCCCTACCACTGAGGCTACAACCACAAGCACCACCACTGCTGCTCCCACAGCTCCAGAAACTATAACCACCACAGTTGCCACCACTACTGCTTAACCAGCTACCACAACTGACACCACTGCCACAACAACCACCACTGCTGCTCCCACATCTACTGAAACCAGAACCACCACTTCAGCTGAACCAAGAACCCCAAACAACTGACTCCACTACCACTGAGGCTACAAGCCCCCCAACCACCACTGCTGCTCCCACTTCTACTGAAACTTCAGTCATCACATTTGCCACTGCTTCAGCTGCACCAGCTACCACAACAACTGCCACCACTACCACCGAGGCTACAACCTCTATAGCCACCACTGTTTCCCCCATGTTTACTGAACCCCCAACTACCACTGTTGCCACCACTTCAGTTGAAACAACTTCTGCAACAGTGTCCAGCACCACCAATGAGTTTCAACCACAACAGACACCACTAGGACCCCTACTCAGTCCACAGCCTTGGTACCATCTGCCATTTAAACTTAGTGTTCTACCACAGCACCTACCAGTACTACCACTGAGGCTACAACCACAACCACCACCAACCAGTATCCTTCTACAACTTCTGCTGAAAACACAGCCACAGCATCAACCACCTCCTCTTTTGAACCCACCAGGAAAACTCTTAGCACCATCTTTAAACTTACCCTGTCACCGTCTCTCCAAGCATTTCCCTTACTGAGGGCATTACCACAACTGCAATTAGTATTTTAATTGCACTCAGTGTCCATGAGTACCTGAGTCATATTAACTGGATCTGTGACCAGTTAAGATCCAGAGTTCTGGATCTCTTTCTGAATCTCATTATAATACTTCACCAGTTCAGCCCTTTCTGTTCACAATAGTATACCCTCCTACTCAGCTGAAGCTACAATGGCACAAATCATTCAAAAATTTCAGCTCAAGTCTGAACTATTTTCATTTGAAATGAACCTACAGTATCAGCTTACCAGAATCTCTAGACACTATTCTTTGCTATTCCATGATTTTACACTACCACAATTGCTACCTCTGTCTCAGCAAGTGAATCTAGTCTGCTTTCTGACATAATGTAGACATTATATTCAATTCTCTTTGCCACCTCCTCAATTAAAATAAAGTCAACACAGATGTTACCAACTCAGCTGACTTTCTAATCACAGCACCATAATGACCTCAGCTGAAATAATAATCTCCTTAACCTTGTAATACAAACCATACTTGTTAATAGAAAATGCAACCACAGTTAAGTGATTTACTATCACAGTAGAGTTAGCAATTTCACTACCCCTTCAAATGAATTCATAGCCACAATAACATTGCATCAACAATATATGCTGGCTATAATGTCTACTGAACTTTTTGCTGTAGGGCCACCACATCAATTAACCCTACAGTCATACTATCATTTCTTCATACAGTCTTCATACAGTCACTTCATCATTTCTACAACATCGCCATTTATAGTGTATATATTACTACCACATACGATTCTCACTAAACCCTTTATTACCCTATTGGCTGAATCTATAAGCACTGTAACTTCTACTGATATTGCACTCAAAGCTATCCATTACTTATTCATCTGAACCAATGCTGCCTCTATTTATAGTAAATCTACTAATTCATAACATCACATCCACTTAACATAAATGGAAAATTCATAATGACCCCTTCCATTGGAACTCTAATTAGGATGCTTGGAAATGAAATCCTAATGTCTACTGTCATTGTTCTCATACCAGAAACTATAGTATTAGTACCATAGATGATTCTAATGTCAATAACTGCCGGCATATAACTACAGTGGCCAAAACAACCACTTCTAAAACAAGATTACTTGATGACCAATTCAACTGTTATTAAAATGATAGTGAATTTTATCCTGAAAACATTTAGATTTAACAATACTATATATTAGACCTGACCATTTAATGTGGATAGCTTCTACTTTGTGAGGTTTTAGATAACACAATTTTCATACAAAGTATATCCAATCCATTTATTTCTGTTGGTAAACTGTTATGATTAAATAAAAATTTGCCAAATGTGAATACAGTCTTTTATTATTCCAAAGTTTTAGTCTTTAATACACAAATTCCATATGTAATAGGGAAAACAGTCTATATTGTAAGGGTAAAATAAATATACATTTACACATTACAACATTTTTTAAGATTGTGCCAACACTGTTTTCATTTCATTTTCTCTTTAAATCATAAGTAATATTTTAAATGTGTCATCACTATTTTTATTTAATAATTTTGTTTTCTACTACTTTTTTGCAGTAATCTAATAAAGGCATTCAATTAAATACTTAGAATAAATATTTACTTATGCTTGATATCTGCTGAAATACCAGAAATAGTTTAGAAAAAGAAAATAGAATGTCAGTAGTAATAAACTTGTAAATTTGGATCCTTTACTTAGAATTCCTGGCAATTGACAGGTTTAAACCAATGTTGATGGTATATACACTCTACAGCAGTCCTACTAAATTAGAAGCCTCAAGGGTAGCCCAGAAATCTATATTTTTCAAGACATAAGCATACAGGACTGATAACCACTAGTTGAAGCAGTGAATTCAGAAGGGAATCTTTGTGTCTTTGATGTTAGTGAGATTGATTTAAATCAGTGAATATTCTTTAAAGCATTAACAAAAGTCAGTTTCATTCCTTGGCGCTAGTTTTACCTATAAACAAAGGATACTGTATGGTGTGTGGACACATGAGCACATGGTTAGCAGTGGGTATGAAAATGCTTTCCTTATCCAAAAGGAAAAATGTGCTTTCAAGTAATTTAAAACAAATATTTTAATAGCCTCTATACTTCCCTGGTGGCTCAGAGGGTAAAGCGTCTGCCTGCAATGCAGGAGACCTGGGTTCGATCCCTGAGTCAGGAAGATCCCCTGGAGAAGGAAATGGCAACCCACTCCAGTACTCTTGCATGGAAAATCCCATGGACAGAGAAGCCTGGTAGACTACAGCCCATGGGGCCGCAAAGAGTCGGACACGACTTCACTTTCATGCTAATTAGAAATAATTTTAAACTATCCTTTCAAGTCAGTCTTACAGAGGTACTTCCCTCTATATTGCTAACCTGGTTACTATAACTGTATGCAGTTAATGTAATAAAAGTTTATTAGAACCCTTTATTACCTTCCTTCATTGTTTTTTCCACTGAGTGATACTGTGTATTATTTATTAAACATATCACTGGCTGAACTCCTCTTTTTCTCTTTTTAATTATTCATTTGCTCTTGGCAGCGCTAGGTCTTCATTGTTGCACTCATGCCTTCTCTAGTTGCAGCAGGTGGGGGCCACTCTAGTTGTGGTGTGTGAGCTTCTCCCTGTCGTGGCTTCCGTGGCTGCGGCACACAGTCTTAGCAGTTGTGCTGCATGTGGAATGTGGAATCTTCCCAGACCAGGGATTGAACCCATGTTCCCTGTACTGGAAGGCAGATTGTTCACCACTGGGCCCACCAGGGAAATCCATCTTTTATCTTAAAGAAGACATAACTTTTACCATTTTTCAGCTCTACATCTTTTAATCAAGATGAGAAATGTTCTGCAGTAGATTCATTGTGTAAATAAATATGTTTGTAAAGGATGGAAGGACTTTCTCAGTTTTCACATTGTAGGTTCAGTTCAGTTCAGTTCAGTTCAGTTGTTCAGTTGTGTCCGACTCTTTGCAACCCCATGGACTGCAGCAGGCCAGGCTCCTCTGTCCATCACCAACTCTTAGAGCTTGCTCAAACTTATGTCCTTCGAGTTGATGATGCTATCCAACCATCTCATCCTCTGTTGTCCCCTTCTCCTCCTGCCTTAATCTTTCCCAGCATCAAGGGCTTTTCCAATGAGTCAGTTCTTCACATCAGGTAGCCAAAGTGTTGGAGTTTCAGCTTGAGCATCAGTCCTTCCAATGAGTATTCAGGACTGATTTCCTTTAGGATTGACTGGTTGGATCTCCTTGCAGTCCAAGGGACTCTCAAGAGTCTTCTCCAACAGCGCAGTTCAAAAAGCATCAGATTTTTGGTGCTCAGCTTTCTTTATAGTCCAACTCTCACATCCATACATGACTACTGGAAAAACCATAGCTTTGACTATATGGACCTTTGATGGCAGAGTAATGTCTCTGCTTTTTAATATGCTGTCTAGGTTGGTCATAGCTTTTCTTACAAGGATCAAGTATCTTTTAATTTCATGGCTGCAGGCACCATCTGCAGTGATTTTGGAGCCCAGTAATGTCTGTCACTGTTTCCATTGTTTCTCCATCTATCTGCCATGAAGTGTTGGGACTGGATGCCATGATCTTCCATGTTTTTTACATGTTGAGTTTTAAGCCAACTTTTTCACTCTCCTCTTTCACTTTCATCAAAAGGCTCTTTAGTTCTTGCTTTCTGCCATAAGGATGGTGTCGTCTGCATATCTGAGGTTATTGATATTTCTCCCAGCATTCTTGATTCCAGCTTGTGCTTCATCCAGCCCTGCATTTTGCATGATGTACCCTGCATAATTTAAATAAGCAGGGTGACAATATACAACCTTGATGTACTCCTTTCCCAATTTGGGTACTCAGCTGATGTGTGATTTCATCACATCACTAGTATGTTAGGTCAGCTTGCTGAAGGCAGGAACTGATCTCTGTGTTTAAACAGTGTGGGTACCTGACAACTAGTAGGAAATAAATATTTGCTCAATAATAATAATAGTAATAATTTAAGAATGTATTATTAAATGAAGATTTTTTAGAATTGGAACTATGCTATTAAATAATCTTTTAATATACTTTTTAATGTTAAGCTATTCTAATTAGTATTATTTTTCTGAAATGTTAACCTTATAAAATGTTAGAAGATACTTAGTTGAAGTACAACACATATGTGCAGAAAATACCTGTATCATAATGTACAGCTCAATGAATTTTCACCTGATGAGTGAACACTCATCCCCAAATCAAGAAACAGAACATTACCAGCTCTTTAGAAACCTGCCACATGCCCGCACCCAAACACTATCTCCTTTTTTCCTGCCCCTAAAATAAACACTATTCTGATTTCTAACACCATGGACTGCCCTATCTGATTGGGAAAATAGCAAGAATGGAACTGGTACGGCATATACCCTTTTGTGTCCGACTTCTTTGGCTCAGCTTTTTATTTGTGAGATTCATACACATTTTAAAATGATTTGTCTCTGAGGATGGGTGATAGAATACACAAGGGTCCTCCGGGTAAAATTCTTTATATCTCCTGTATATTTGAAATATTTGCTAATTTCCCCCAAAGCAGCGTGGCTAGGGCATAGCAAGTATTGTCTTCATGAATTCACAGTGAAGTCAGAAGGGGCCAAATTGCTTAAGATCTTACAGATTATGGTAAGTTTTAGTGACTTTTCCTTTCCCAAAAGGAAATGCCATTGAGTTTTGAGAAGGAAAATGACATATCTGATTTAATTTTAGGTGGAACTATGTAAATGCTTTGTGGGAGAATGGATTGGAGAATTGAAAAAAGTAGAAAAAAACTTAGGAGGTCTTTGCCATGGATTTGGTAAGAGAAGATAGTGGGTTGAGTGAAAGCACCCAGGACAGAGCATGACGCGCGGTAGTGATGGATACTATATCACTTTCTGATGAGGTCTGAGATGCAGTCATTCCTCCTTCCCTGAGATCAGACCCACCCCAGATGTATTTCATTCAAGGCCAATGAGCATGTCATTTTCTTAAAGTCTCAGCTCTTCTAAATTTCAGTTTCCAAGCCCACAGGATCTTCTCTCTCACTGTTTCTTCTCACGGCATCTCTGTGCGGTTCTGGGCCAGTCTCTCTCATGTACTTTGGCCACAGAAGCTCCCCCTGCCTTTGTCTTCCCTGCTCTCCCCTGCTGCAGTGACCTCCTTCTTCCCCCCTCTCATCCCATGCGCACCCTAGCTGCTGAGATCTAGTTCAGAGCTTACCTGCCCCAAGCTATGACCACTTTCTTCACTCAAAAGTGATTTTCTTTGCTTTCCATATACTTTGGAAAACATCACTCCAAATATGTTGACTTTCAGCCCATTGCTCTCATCCTTCCTGAACCTCTCTCTCATCCTCACAGCTGAGTCCACCAAACCCACCAACCTGTACCCTCTGTTTACCCCTGTTTCTACCCAAGTTCCAGGACTGACCATATCAGAGAAAAAATTATTAAAGTGCTCCAGTGTCAGGCAGACAGGCATGCTTCCTATGCTCATCTTCTGACACTTTCAACCCAGACGAGGTGAACAAGTATCAGATCCCTAGCTCTGAGCGCTGTGACAACAGGGTCCTGCACTGACCACTTGTTGCAGCCTTGAGCAGGGGTTGGATGCTTGCTTATTAGCCCTCATCTGTAAGCTGGTACTTAGTCTCTGATAAGTTGAAGTTCCCTCTGAGTTGCTGGTTAGCATCTAGTTGGTTCCTTCTTTTTCAGGAGGGCTTGCAGTTTTACTTTGTTCTGTTAAGGCCCTGTACCTGATGACTGGGTCTTTCCCAGGAACTTCAGCTCCAGGGGTGTGGGCTCTGTTGACTCCTGGCAGACCGTGACAAAGACTGCGAAACTGCAGAGCTCTTAACAGATTTCTGTACTCGAAGAACCTGTTGGAAGGTTAAACTTCTCCAGGGTGGACGCTTGAGTTCTAATCATGCATCTGCCTAAATCCTGGTTGGGGATTGTAGAGTTTGCATGCCCGACCAGGCTGGCAGCCTTGAGTGGATTTGCTAGGCCCTTTCCATTATTTAGAGATAGACCCTTGCCTCTACTGCCCTGCAGCAGTCTGTCTCTGTCTCACCCTCAGCGCCACCTTGCTGACATCCAGGCCTTCCTGATGCCTCCTGAGATAAGTCACTTGCATCTTCATTCTTTTCACTATTTTTTTGATCTCTTTGATTCACTTCTAAATATTTTTCACTCCATTCCCTCTACCTCACTGCTATTAATATTAATCTTTTTTCCTGACAACTTTATGGAGATGTAATTCACAGTATAAGATTTACTCATTTAAATGAACAATTTACCTCTCCCCATTCTTCTTAACATAAGTGTGCAATAATTGCAGAATGGCCTTAATTAAATGGTTGTTGGATATATGTCTAGAGCAACCTCAGATTCACACACTAAACTTAGCTTGGGACTTATTTTACATGTCTTTAAGATTTAATGGTTCATCAAGGACACGGGGATAAAACTTAATTTTTTAGAGTTGTGAGAGGAGTCAGAGGAGTGCACCCACTTGTAAAGCCACATTTCTTCATACCAAGTGTGAGTAATAGTCCTAGAAAGGACTTACGCAGGTGTTAAGCCTCATTTAGGAGGCTGCAGTGACATATTGCAACAACAGATGGTGCTATGGTGCCATTTTCTTTTTCTTTCTCTCCCATTGCTCCCTCCCCGCCTCCCTTCCTTTTTTCCACCCATTAAAAATACTAATGGGACTTAGGTATAACTCAAGTGAGTAACTTTTGTCTTTTAAGAAGTAGATTTTTTAAAAAAATCTTGAATAAGGAGAGACATGATTGTAGTGCAAAAATAAGACCTGCTGCTTGAGAGTAGAATTTTATTTATTTCATGTATCTTTTTAGAAAACAGAACCTAGGTCAATGGGTTGAAGCTACTGAGATGAAGTTTTGATTCAACATAGGGAAGAATGATCTAGCAAGAGAGTCAACCCAGAAAGGAATACTGAACCCCAGAAAACAGATGCGCTCCCAGTCCATGGCACAGAGAAGCTGGAGTAAGAATTCCCTTCATTTGCTGGCATCTGGCCTGAATATCTAGAATCCTCTTAACTCAAACATCAATTACATACATTTATAAAGTAGAGCTTTTCCCACAAAAACCACAACTACTGTTTAAACAAACTTTCACATTTATAATTGAAGGTAAAATATTACATGCATTGTGAACTGCAATAAGGTTGGAGGTAAATTCTGACAGATCAAGTGCTTGCTTATTTTATTAACTGCCATATAAATCCCCACTGCCCAGAGGAATATCCGATATGTAGTATGCTCTCAATAATTCAATTTATTTGATGACTGAGTAAAAAACTTCAATATTCTATCAATAAAAATACATTTGACATTTCAAGTAGACTTAGAATGGAATCTAGCATAATGTGAAATTAGAAAAAAAAATCACTGATACAGATCAAGCAGTTGTTTGTTTCTATTTGAGTGGTACTCATTATTGTTGCTCCAAGATGTTACCTAAATAATATTTCATTATTTTAAATTTGTTGAAATAACATTCTATCATAGATTTTGGGAACTGAATTGAGTAAAAAATAAATCCATCCATTTATGAAAATCACATAAGAAAATATGAAATTTTCCTTTTTTTAACTTCTGCATTTAGTGACTTTATGCAAAGCACTCATTGAATAAATGCCAGTTCTGAAAGGGCTTTTGAAAATTTCTTTGCCTGTTTGTGTGTTTTATAATGACTTTTCATGCATTTAAATTAACTGAATAATACGAATGCTCACTAACCACTATATTTTTAAACCTCTTGTCTGGCTTGCTAGTTTCCAGGTTAAACAATAAAAATGATGAACTAAAATAGAACCTTTAGCTAAAAATTGCCTCAAATCAGAGATCAGGAGTGATCCTACTGGTCTCACTAATCAGGGGACCGAACATAATCTAATTGTAAGACTACGGCGTAATTTAATCCAAAGGGTTTTTTTGTGTGTGGGTAAAAATATTCAATAATTTGACAGAGCATTAATTGGTGAATTTGAAAGAGACCAATTTAGGTTGCTTCCCTGTCCTGACTGTTGTTAATAATGTTTCAGCGAACACTGGGATGCATGTGTCTTTCTGAATTTCGGTTTTCTCTGGATATGTGCCCAGTATTGCTGGACTGCTGAGTCATACGGTAGTTCTATTTTTAGATTTTTAAGGAACCCCCATACTGTTCTCCTTAGTGGCTGTATCAGTTTACATTCCCACCAATAGTGCAAGAGGGTTAGCAAAAATCCAACTAGAACTTAACCTAAAAATGGTGAATACATTTGAAAGAAGACTTTTGAAAGGGTTAAACTGTGTGCATGTGTATATTTACACACATGCACACACACATTTTTTTCCCCTAAATATTTCAGGGAATTCCATCACTTTTTTTTTTTTTAACAACATTTTCTAAGTTAGTGCTTCTCAGACTTTGGTATGCATTAAAGTCATCTCAGAGTACAATCCCCCCTTTAGATTAAGTCACTCAGGTGTGAGGCCTGGGAGTAAGCATTGCCAAGAAGTCTTCCCATTCCTTTGCAACTCTGGAACTTGGTTTGTTTTTTTCTTTTTGTTCTCAAAAAGGAGAGATACAGGCTCTCCAGTGGACTGTCTGCACTTCTTCATCCTGAGCTGGCTACTAGCCTGAAAGATAGTAGGAGATTCTGACCAGGATGATTAAACTGGTTTTGTCAGTTCCCTCTTGGGGACTAATTTTTTTTTCAATTGACAATTGGTAGGGTTAGAACAGATGGCCTACATGTTATTCAGATTTATTAAATTAGATGAATCTCTAGCTAGTCAATTAGTACGAGTGATATATTTGTCATCAGTTCAGTTCACTCACTCAGTTGTATTTGACTCTTTGTGACCCCATGGACTGCAGC
This sequence comes from Oryx dammah, assembly GCF_014754425.2. Lineage (NCBI taxonomy): Eukaryota > Metazoa > Chordata > Mammalia > Artiodactyla > Bovidae > Oryx > Oryx dammah. The sequence goes on along the minus strand of NW_024070206.1, from coordinate 8,060,470 downwards.
ACACCAGGCTTCCCTGTCTATCACCAACCCCCAGAGCCTACTCAAACTCATGTCCATTGCATCAGTGATGCCATCCAACCATCTCATCCTCTGTCATCCCCTTCTCCTCCCGCCTTCAATCTTTCCCAGCATCAGGGTCTTTTCAAATGAGCCAGTTCTTTGCATCAGATGGCCAAAGTATTGGAGTTTCAGCTTCAGCATCAGTACTTCCAATGAACATTCAGGACTGATTTCCTTTAGGATGGACTGGTTGCATCTCCTTGCAGTTCAAGGGACTCTCCAGAGTCTTCACCAACACCACAGTTCAAAAGCATCAATTCTTTGGGCGCTCAGCTTTCTTTATAGTCCAAATCTCACATCCATACATGACTACTGGAAAAACCATAGCTTTGACTAGATGTCATAAAAGAACAAAGTTTTTGAATTATTTTTTGATTACTTACTGTATGAGTCATTTTTTTAAAATGTGCTATTCAAATACTATTCTTTACCAAGAACTTCCTGTGCTACTTTTGCAAAGATCTCTTGGGATATACGTGTTGGATACTAATTGTTAACTTCTAGAGTTATTTCTAGACTCCAGCCTACTACCATTTAGATTTTGCTGAGTCACAGTGACATTTTTCCCTATGTAAAGCAGAGGCGGCCTCAGCCATTAAACATGGAGATGTTGGAAGATCCTTGTTTAATCAAGTTCCCTTTAACTAAATTTCCTAGTGCCCCTTTGAAAGAAGGAAGATTTCAGTGAATACACTAGCAATTATTTATATATCATCTTTGCCACCTCTCAGGGAAAGAGTGTTCAGGAGAGACACATTTTTCTGGAAGCTGTGGGAAGAGGATTGGAAAGTTGTGGAGCAAGGGAGGAGAGTCTGAAAAGGCCAAAGTCTAGGGAGCAGAGAGTTATGCACCTATAAGAAGAAGTGCCCCCAAGGGGAGGAAGATGGCCATGCTGAGTGGGAAAGAAAGCAATGGCAAATACCAAATATTTTATCATGGCCTGAAGTCAGAAGAAAGGGTAAATGAGGGATGTTGCTAAAAGTGAAGGGAATGTAACATGACCTATAATTTGAGAACTGTTTTTTCCTCTTTGGAGGGCCAGAAGGAAGTAGCTCCCAAAGGTTTCTTATATTAACTACTACCTTACTTTTCCATCTAAGGTGGATCCCATCCTGGGGAAAGTGGAAGGGAAAGTCGCTCAGTCGTGTCTGACTCTTTGCCACCCCATGGACTACACAGTCCTTGGAATTCTCCAGGCCAGAATACTGGAGTGGGGAGCCTTTCCCTTCTCCAGGGGATCTTCCCAACCCAGGGATTGAAACCAGGTCTCCTGCATCACAGGTAGATTCTTTACCAGCTGAGCCACAAGGGAAGCCCCCATACTGGGGAATGATGGTGTGTTACTTGATTCAGTTCATAGTTGCATGGACCCATTATCGTTGATAACATGGTTGCATCAGTCAATTTGATTATTTCTCAAAATTCCAGGTATAAATATCACTGTTCAAATTGAAAAATTGTTCCTGGAGTTAAGTGTGTGGTGATCAATGTTTGAGAATGGATAAAGAGCATACGAAAATATACCATGACCATTGAACCCCCTGGAAAACAGCCAGGGAGTATTTTTCCATTTTGGCAGCTTGCTTATGTGAGTCTTATCCTCAGTCATTACAGAAAATTCTACTAGTTTTTGTAATCTTCGAAAAAAAAAAAAAGAATGAATACTTCTAGTTATTGCAGAAAAGTCAATTTATTAACTTTCAGCCACTCACTGTCAATCACAAGTCTGGTGTTTTTATTCATACAGTATGTACGAAACAAAATTGTAAAGTATCAACTTAGGAGAGCTGAGGCCATGTGTAAGTAGGGGTGATTTTTAAAGGGAAGAAGCAAGACGATTTTCTCCTTGCTTACAAAGGTAAAATAAAACATTTCTTTTTCAGAGATGAAAGTGATTTTAGATACCATTTAATCCTATCCAATCTCTTCATTTATTGACTGGAAAAAAATTCAGGGAAGTTAAAACTTTTGCTGGAATTTATATGGAGAATCCCAGGGATGAGGGAGCCTGGTGGGTTGCCGTTTATGGGGTCGCACAGAATCGGACACGACTGAAGCGACTTATCAACAGCAGCCGCAGCAGGGCTTCCCAGGTGGCTAAAGTGGTAAAGAATTTGTCTGCGAATACAGGAGACACAGGAGAAATGGGTTTGATCCCTGAGTTGGGAAGATTCCCTGGAGGAGGAAATGGCAACTCACTCCAGTGTTCTTGCCTGGGAAATCCCATGGACAGAGGAGCCTGGTGGTCTACAGTCCATGAGGTCACAAAGAGCTGGACACGACTGAGTGTGCACACATACAGCTACTAATTGTCTCATATGGGACTAGTACTAGGCAAAGTAAGAAACGTCTACTAAAAAGAATTAAAAAAGAAACTTCTACTAGATCTCATGATTTTGAGACTGATACCCAAGAGTGCTTAATACAAAATCCTATTCTTTTCACGCTATCATGTTGCTTGTCTACTAAATAATAACAAAAAAGACTTGTTGCAGCATCATGATAATCATCAGTGTAAACATGAACACAAGCATTTTATAGCATTTACTAAGTGCCCGGAGTGAGAGAAGCACTTTACCCACGCTATCTCATTTGGGCTCCACCATGACCCTGTGAGACAAGTACTGTCATTATTCCTATTTTATAGATGAAGACTGTGAGAAGCAGAGTTGAGGTAACTTCTCCAAGACCACATGATAAGGGGCAAAACCAGTTTGGAATCCATGGTGCTTCTGGCTTCAGACTGTGCCATCCGACCGCCCTGTATTCAGCCTCTCACTTGCACAGCACTTTATAGTTTATATAGTTTCACCTCCATTAATCCTTAGGCCAATACTCTAAGCCTTGTGTGCCTATTACTATCATTTTACAGATGAGAACGTGAGCTCAGAGAGGATAAGCGATTTTCCAAGTGAAAACAGCTGGTAGCTTACAGAAGCTGGTCTGTCTGACAATTTTCATGCTGATGAATTCTATCTGAGCTGAAGATTAGCAGAAGGATGTGCAATAATTAAAGTTCACGTTGCTGGAAGGTTTCCAGAGACCCTGATTATTGGAGAGAATTTAGGGTATTAGTGGGCTTCCCTGGTGGCTCAGAGGTTAAAGAATCTGCCTACAATGTGGAAGACCTGGGTTCAGTCCCTGGGTTGGGAAGATCCCCTGGAGAGGGGAACAGCTACCTACTCCAGTATTCTTGCCTGGAGAATTCCATGGACAGAGGAGCCTGGTGGGCTACAGTCCACAGGGTCACAAGAGTTGGACATGATTGAATGACTTTCATTTCACTGGGGTATTAACAGGTTCAGAAAGGAGGAAATTCTAAACAGAAGAATTTTAGGGGTACTTACTTATATTTAATACTGTGCAGTCAGCAGCCTACCTGTAAATTCATTTTTATCTGGTGATTTGGGAATAAGTGTTGAGTTTTTAGTAAAATTTTTTTTAAGCATTTAAAGATTCAGACCTAAGAATAAAACTGAGTGATAATTGTGTACATATTTTTTTCCTCCAATGACAAGGAAAGCAAAATACCAATCCTTTTCCAGGATGAAAATGTAGACTATAACAATATTTATTATGAAAATATAATAAATAATAATGACTCCTACATGTTTCCTTGATGAAAATGGCATATAAGTGACAAAGTACAAATAGAAATACAGATTACAAAGTAATTACATGACAATGCTCTTTACATTTCTTGAGACAGTTGGTTTCATTCTTACTGTTTTTATTTAAATCCTTTTGAGTGACACAGAAAATACCCAGTTTCCAGCTTTGTGGGAATTTCCCTCATTTGTCTCTTGTGTGTGCTCAGTCACCTCAGGCGTGTCTGACCCTTTGTGACCTCGTGGACTGTAGCCACCAGGCCTCCTCCGTCCATGGGATTCTCCAGGCAAGAATACTGGAGTGGCTTGCCGTGCCCTCCTGCAAGGGATCTTCCCGACCCAGGGATCGAACCAGCGTCTCCTGCGCCTTCTGCACTGCAGGCAGACTCTTCACCGCCGAGGCGCCGGGGAAGCCTACATTTGTCTCTTAGCCTGCGTAATAACAACAGCAACTAGAGTACTTATAGTGTGCCTGGTCAATAAAGAGGGAAGTAATGCTGCCCCCATTACCATCCATATGCCTCTGGATGAGGAGGAACCTATAACAATTGTCCCTGGAACAACCCCACTGTCTACTTTTCAGCCTGCAGTGACCAGTACAACTACTATGATCACAGCAAAGGCACCAACAACCACCACAGCCTCAACTGAAGCTATTACCATAAAGCTCCCTTCCACCATGTCACCTGCACCCACAACTGACACAGTTTCAACTGAACCTACAAACACAACTGCCACAACCTCCACTTCAACTGAAGCTGCTACCGGAATGGAAACAACCACCGGCATTTCAACTGAGCCATCTACCATGATGGATGCTACCACCCACATGAGAGAACTTACACTTTGATTGAGCATAATACCACCATAAAAACTGTAACCATGTCAACAGAAGTTATACCTAGCATTGCTCCAACAAACCTTGTAACAATAACTACTTCAATAGAACGCACGATTCCTGTGCCTACAACCATCACAACCTCTTCTACACCTATCACAACAGCCATCCTGACTTCTAGTAAGTCTATAAATATTACCTCTTCAGTTGATCCCCAAACCCTTTGACTACAGGTACTTCAACTGAACTTTTGACAAAAAGAGAAATGATCACTTCCACAGAATCTGAAGATGATAATTTCTAGTGAACCTACTACTATTACAGATATAACCGCCTCTCCATTTGAAATTACAATAAATGCAATCAATACCACCTCATTCATTGAGGCTGCAAGTACTACAATTTCTACTGAACCTATTACACTTAGAGATATAATAACCTCTTCAGCTGAAACTACAAATAAAATAACTCAAGTTTCTGTTTCTACTAAACCCTCCACCACAGCACCAACTATTCTTGAACTGAAACTAAACCTTCACCACTGTGCCTCCAACCAAAAAAGTCACTCTCATTTAAATTTAATTTCCAAGTACTACTAAATGTACAGATAAAAAAGCAAGAACCAAAACTTTATTTATAAATACTCATAACTTTTTTCAAAAGCTACAAATAAAGAAACACCTCAAGAGAATTTATAACACTTCAAATAAGTCTATAACCCAATGGCTTTAACTACATCAATCACAATGGGAACCAATACTTCAGCTGAATTTACAGTCACCACTAACCTATTACCTGGAGAAGGCAATGGCACCCCACTCCAGGACTCTTGCCTGGAAAATCCCATGGATGGAGGAGCCTGGTGGGCTGCAGTCCATGGGGTCGCTAAGAGTCGGACACGACTGAGCAACTTCACTTTCACTCTTCACTTTCCTGCATTGGAGAAGGAAATGGCAACCCACTCCAGTCTTCTTGTCTGGAGAATCCCAGGGACAGGGGAGCCTGGTGGGCTGTGGTCTATGGGGTCGCACAGAGTCAGACACGACTGAATCGACTTAGCAGCAGCAGCAGCAGCAAACTATTACCAAGACAGCCATCACCCCACTTCCACTTTATCTCAACTCCTCTATAGCCAGCACTCAAAGTAAACCTGTAATATGTACAACTTTGCATTTGCAACCAGCTCAGCCATCGCTACTTATTCAGTGAAACTCATCTCTCTCACAATAGTCACCTCAGTATCATATATTCATTCTGCCCCACATTGACCACTAACGTGGTTAACTGAGATGACAGCAACTAACATCCAAGTAACAAAGGCTGCAGCTACCAAAGCTACCATTGCTTTTAAGGAATCAACAAGCACAATAGGCCATCTTCACTGTTTCAGCTGAATCAAAAAGCACATATGTTCTACATATTTTACTACCACAAAGACACCATAATTTCAGTCAGTTCAGTTCAGTTCAGTCACTCAGTCATGTCCAACTCTTTGCGACCCCACGAATTGAGCACACCAGGCTTCTCTGTCTATCACCAACTTCCGGAGTTCACTCAAACTCACCCTTCATCGAGTTGGTGATGCCATCCAGCCATCTCATCCTCTGTCGTCCCCTTCTCCTCCTGCCCCCAACACCATTACTGTCACTAAGATTTACAACCATAACAAAACCAACACAACAATGGAAATATCAGCTGCCACAAGAAATGATGCTGTACATTTGTATGAACTTGTGGGAGTCATTTGGATTGTTGTGAGATCAAATGATGTGATATTTTTCAGTTGAGTCTAAAACCACAACTACAACCACCATGTTGGGTTGATGGACTACCATAACTGTTCCCAGCATTACTTTAAAAAGAAAACAGAAAAACACGGCAACAACACAGTGATCTTTTCATAGAAAAGAATCTTTAGTTATTTTCTCTAACTATCCTATTATTTAGTCCCCTCTGCTGCTGCTGCTGCTGCTGCTAAGTCGCTTCAGTCGTGTCCGACTCTGTGTGACCCCAGAGACGGCAGCCCACCAGGCTTCCCTGTCCCTGGGATTCTCCAGGCAAGAACACTACCATCTCTCATATCAAATTTATATCTATACCAATTGTAGGCAATTCTCTAGCCAAGAGCAATATCTCACTGGAAGTTTATCACCCTCTCAAGGACAAAAGACAACCATTTAGCCCATTACTATTCCATTGCTGTAATTACCTAAAACCCACATTGTCTTCCACACTTAATAGATCACCATTTTTTAATAACTGAACTTTTAATTTAAAAAGCTTATCAGTTTTCCTAAAAGCTTTAGATCATATATATTTGCATAAAATGAACCTAATTTGTTGTTGAAAAAGCCTTCTCTAAGAAATGTATGATAAAAATCTCATAGTAAAATTACTATTAATATCTGTTGTTAAATACCAATGTATCTAAAGGATGAACATTAAATGTAGATGTTAAATAAACCTATATAGGATAATTTTAATTATTACATGTTGTTTCCTATGTATGCAATACAAAAATGTGGTTATTTTCCTCCTCTAATGGTTTTGTCTTTAGCATATTGGCTGCTATTAACATTACTTTGTTTGTTTTGGCTATTCCAAATGGAAGCACTACCTAAATACTGAAGAAGATCCCAAGGAAGAAAATAACTATGCAGGCGTATTAATGAAATTATTAATTTGGACTTTGTTTATAATTTCTAATTGATGAAATTTAAATTGATGCTTACAATGACCAGGCTCCACTGGAAATTTCTGAAGCAAAATCAGTGAGGGAGCCAGGAATATATCTTTTACAAATCAGTAGACATTGAAAAATTATTTTAATAGTTAGTTATTAAGAGCGTCTTAGTCTGGTCAGGCTTGCAATAAGCTAATACCATAGACCGAGTGGCTTATAAACCACAGAAATTTATTTCTCGTAGTGGGAAGTCTGAGAAGGCCAAGGTTAAGAGTCTGGCAGATTTAGTATCTAGTGAGAGTTTCCTGGTTTATCAACAGCTGCCTTTTCTCTGTGGCTTCATAAAGTGAGAGGGGAAGGTAGCTTTGGGTCTCTTTTATAAGGACACTCACCCTATTCATGAGGGCTTCACCATTATAACCTAATTACCTTACTGTTGGGGGCCAGCGTGAGGAACTCCGCCCATGGCAAAGGTCATGAGGAAGGAGGCTTGGCATACGCAAAGGCGTGATCAAGCCTCAGAAAACCCCCTGTTCCCGAGCATCTACCCCAAAACCAGAGTCTGTTTTATGCTCTCGCCTACGCCTCTGATTTTACGGGGGGCTCTCCCCGGAGGAGTAAATGTGCAGCTCCAAGGCAATAAAAATTCCTGGGCGTGATAAGAGTGTTTCAGCTTACGGACTCCTCTGAAGTTTATCTAGCCCGCCTGCATAGGTTCGCCACATGTGATTGTTTACAGCCTCCCAACCTGAGAGGCATGAGATGTTTTAGACTTACAAAAGGCAAATTCTTTGGGGGAGTTAGAAATTATTAGTATAGTGAGTTGGTTAGGAATTATATTGGTGAAGGGTTTTTCATTTGTTGGGCTGATGTTTGCTGCTAAATCTCCATATTCCCTGCCCTTATAATGAATATAACTAACATATAGGAGAAATAAGTATTAACCTTTAAGCATATAGGAGAGATAGGTATTAACCTTTAAGATTAATCCTGTTAACCTTGGGTTAAATAAATTCCTTTCTTGATTGTAACTCACTACACCCTCACCCTATAAGAATGCAACTTTATCTGGAGGGTGGTGCCTGGTTTAAGAAATAAGGTTTTTGGTTATCAGAAAGAAAGGATCATAGAATGTCAGTAGGTCTCACTCATGGCCAGAAGATGATGTAATATCCCTAAGACCCCCGCGTGACTCTGTATTCATCCCTACGTGTAACAAAAGGTATATAAGCAAACCCCCAAATAAAGAAATCAGATCAGTTTCCGGAAAGACTGATTCCACCATGTCGCTTCTTTCTTGCTCCCGTTTCTCTGGCTGAATTCAGCCTCTTTTCTCCACTAAATCTCCTACTACACTATCCGTTTCTAATCTCTCTCTATATCTGTAATTAAATATGTATTTTTCCAAAGACGCCGACACCGTCCCCACCTTCGAATTCCCTGGATCCACCAGGGCTGGACCCTGGTACCTTACAAAGGCTTTGCCTCCAAATTTCATAATATTCAGGTTAATATTTCACATATAAATTTGAAGTAAAGTGAAGTGAAGTTGCTCAGTCGTGTCCGACTCTTTGCGACCCCATGGCCTGTAGCCTGCCAGGCTGCTCCCTCCATGGGATTTTCCAAGAGTCCTGGAGTGGGTTGCCACAAATATTCAGTCTATTGTACACACTATAAAAAATGGCAGCTTTATTCAAACCCATAAAGAATGGACTGCTATTTATTATATGATTACATTCTGGCAGGGGTGAGGAAGGAATATTTTGTTTACCAAATAAGAAAGAAAGGATGTATGTTTAAGCAAAAAATTCTAAATAAAAATTTCAATATGGCCTATGCTAATTAGAAATAATTTTTAAATTACTGCAATAGAAATATTATTTCTACCATAAATTCTACAACTTGAAATAATTGCATTTTAATACTTTAATTTGGATTTTACTTACACGAATTGAAATTTCTTTCTCTTCAAGTAATTTCAGTTAAACACACACACCCATACGCACACACACTTACTTTTTAAAATGGTAGTAAGATTTTTTTTCCAGTTTGTGGTATGATAGGTGCACAGTAAATATCTGTTGCATGAATACCTACCTACATAAATAGACATATAGGGCTTCCCTGGCAGCTCAGATGGTAAACAGTGCACCTGCAATGCAGGAGACCCAGGTTTGGCCGCTGGGTTAGGAAGATCCCCTGGAGAGAACACCCACTCCAGTATCCTTGCCTGGAGACTTCCAAGGCGGAGAAGCCTGATGGGCTTCAGTCCATGTGTGGATAAATGTTAATTGATTTGTGTGTTAGCTTTCTAATACTGCCAAATTGCCAAAAATTTAAGGACTTAAAATGCAATTTTACTATTTAAAAATAAAATAGAGATAATAACAATCATTATCTCTGAGGAGAGTCTGGTTTTTTTTTCTTACTCGCTTCTCGAGGATGCCAGCAGTCCTTGGCCCATGGCTCCTTCTTTTACAACACTTCAACCCCTGCTTTTGCCATCACTGATGACATCAGAGTGTCATCTCTCTCTCTTTTACTGATCTACTTGCTTTTATAAGTGACACTTAAAAAGTTACTTTTATAAGCAACTGGTGGTTACATTTGGTTCATCTTGATTATTCAAGATGGTTTCCCATCTCAAGGTTTTTAATTTAATTCCATCTGCAAAGTCTCTTTTTCCAAGTAAGATAACATAGGGATTAAGATGTATACATTTGGGAGGGTATTATTCAGACTAACATTGTTCATTTGCTGCCCACCCCCCCCACAAAGATTCTTATCCATCCAAATATAAAATACATTCCCTCCATCCCAAACTTTCAGCCTCAACCCCTTAAAGCATCAGCTCAAGTCCAAAATATCATCTAAGCTTCATGAACCTAAAAATCCCCAATTTCACCATCTAAGTAATCTTAAAATAAGTCATGGACAAAGTTCTGAATATAATCCATTCTGAGACAAAATAGCTTTTCATCTGTGGACCTGTTAAACTAGAAGACAAGTTTTCTGCTTCCAAAGTACAATGGTGAGCCGGGCATAAGATAGCATATATAGATAGTCCCATTCCAAAAAAGAAAAAATGAAAGAAAAAAGTAGCCACTGATTCCAAGCAATTTGGAGATCCAGACAGAAAAACACCATTCGATTTCAAGGCCTGGAAATACCCCGTTGGCTTGAGGTTCCACCTCCTGGACCTGCTGTCTCACCCTTTTACTTGAAAAGCAGTTGTTTCCCTTTTTCTTGAAGAGCCGCGTATGCTTGCAGCTGCTTGGTGTTGTCAGCCTGCTTCCTGCCTGAAGAATGTTGAGAGTCCAAGTAACTTCTCTTATTTCATCCTGTCTCTTTCCCTTGCATTCCAAGCTGGCAGTGTTTCTGCTGCTAAAGAGTTCTTGTGGTCCTCTGTGTATGTCACTTCATTAGACAAGCGATTCCGCCACAGATCTTTCCTGAAAAAATTCCCATCTCTGTTCTTGGCTTCTGCTGAGATGATTGAGAGAATCCATGCATTGCAAGTTCTCCAGAGAGCTGTCTCTATGATTGAACACTCTGACTTTCTCTCCTTCCAAGGCACTAGTAAAAGGTGGTCCAACTATACTCCTGGCTCTTTCTAGCATGCTTTCCTAACAGTTAGTCCCCTATTTTTAGCATCTTCTACAATCTGGACAGGCTGAGAATTTCCCAAATCATCAACTCCTCATTTTTTCTTTTTTCATACTTAACAGTTCTTCCCTAAATTTCTGTTTCCTCCTGCATTTTACTATAAATAATAAGGACAAACCAGTTCACACCTTCAACATTCTGCTTGGAAATCTCTTCAGTTAAATGTCCAAGTTCATTGCCTACGAGTCTGCTTTCCACATAACTAAATCGTGAAGGATACCGTTCAGCTAAGTTCATGCCACCGTATAACAAGGATCCAATTTCTGTTCCTTTCCAACAGCGTGCTTCTCACTTTCACCTGAGCCCTCACCAGCAGCACTGTCGACATCCATTTTTCTATTAACAGTTCGTGATGATTCAGATATTCTCTGAGACAAATAGGTCTCCTCTATCATGCTTCTGAAACAGCAATAGCAGAGTTATTGGCATCCATAGAGATGGATGTTAACCATATATCATCTGAGATCTGTTCAAGGCAATCTCAGCTTCTTGTATCATGCCCCTCAAAATTTTTTCCATCCTCTTTTCATCGCTTAATTCCAGAGCAACTTCCACTTATTTAGGAATTTGTTATCACAGTACTCCACTTCCAGGACTCAATATCTGTATTAGTTTTCTGTTGCTGCTGTAACTACCATAAACTTCATGGTTTAAAGCAACACAGATTTATTGAAGTACAGTTTTAGAAGTTAGAACTCCTGAATGGGTGAATCAATATATAGTTTTCTCACTCCACAATATGTGAATACATGTGTTTCTCAAACTTACAGGGAACACATGCAAAAATTGACCACATATAAACTAATTCTCAATAAATTTCAGAATTCATATTATTCCAGTCATTTTCTCTTATCATATACAACTAAGGTAGAAGCAAAATTTAAAAGTTAACTAGGAGAGCCCTAACACAGGAGAATATTTTAAAAATTTCCAAGTGAATTATGAGTCAAATAAAAAACAGAAATTAGAAGATTCTAAGATCTGTATGGTCATGAAAATATGCTATTTCCTCCAAATGAATTTGGAAGAAAATTTATATTATTTTTAAGTTTATACTGAAAATTATAAATGCTGAAAGTTAATGAGCTAACATTATCTTAAAATTATAAATAAAAATATCAATAGATTTAAGTATAAGTGTAATTTTTTTGGTTTCCCTCTTTTAAAATTAAATTTTCAATAAATTTTACACATGTATGTATATATTAGATTGAGCTTCAGTGGTAAAGAATCCATCTACCAATGCAAGGACACACAAGAGATGTGGTTTCAATTGTTGGGTCGGGAAGATCCCCTGGAGGAGGAAATGGCAACCTGCCCCAGTATCCTTGCCAGGAAAACTCCATGGACAGAGGAGCCTGGCAAGCTACAGCGCATTGGGTCTCAAAGAGTTGGCCACAGCTGAGCACAGCACACACACATATATCTATTCATGTACAAAACATGTCCATCACCCTAGAGATTCCTTATTCCTAACACCAGTGCCCCATTTCCACAGAGGTAAATATCATCTGGAATTCTCTCACCATAGATTAATTTTAACTGTCTTTTATTCACATAAATGTAATTTCACAGTATATATGCTTTTGAACAAGGCTTATTTCAATCAACAAAGTTTCCATGTCTTATATCAGTGGGTAAACATGTTTAACTTTCATTATCCAAATATAATTTCACAGTATTTTCCTGCTTGGCTTGCCCTTTCTACACAAAATATCAAAACTCTCATGCTGTCGTTTAACTTCTACTTTCCTGGGATTATTCGATAACATTTCTCTCTGCTATTTACTCAGACAGACCTATTTCCAGGTCTGATATCAATCTCTATCCTTCTCTTTGAGGCTTTCCCTTTCTACTTATCTATGAAAACTTCATTTTTCTCCTCCACTAGCCTTGCCAATCATGATCTTTTAGAGCTGGGCAAGAATGTAGGGAACTTTCCCGGTGGTCCATGGTTAAGACTTCACCTTCCAACACAGGGGGTGCAGGTTCGATCCCTGGTCAGGGGGCTAAGCTTTCACATGTCTTGTGCAAAAAAACCCCCCCAAAACAGAAGCAATATTGCAACAAATTCAATAAAGATTTTAAAAAATGGTCCACATCAAAAGAAATCTTTAAAATCTTAAAAATATTATTTTTAATCACAATACATGGTTTTGTATGATAACATGATTTTGTAAAGGGTTAGTTTTATATTTTCTTTGGAACTTAATAATTGGGTCATGTATGTAGGATTTTGAGGGTGGCAATTACAAGTTTCTGCAGAAATAATAGAATGATGTTAAATAGAATAGATATTAAAAAGCAGAGACATTATTTTGTCAACAAAGGTCCGTCTAGTCAAGGCTATGGTTTTTCCAGTGGTCATGTATGGATGTGAGAGTTGGACTATAAAGAAAGCTGAGCAACAAAAATCTGATGTTTTGAACTGTGGTGTTGGAGAAGACTCTTGAGAGTCCCTTGGACTGCAAGGAGATCCAACCAGTCCATCCTAAAGGAGATTAGTCCTGAATATTCATTGGAAGGACTGATGCTGAAGCTGAAACTCCAATACTTTGGCCACCTGATGCCAAGACCTGACTCACTGGAAAAGACCCTGATGCTGGGAAAGGTTGAAGGCAGGAGAAGGGGACGACAGAGGATAAGATGGTTGGATGGCATCACTGACTCAATGGACATGGGTTTGGGTGGACTCTGGGAGTTGGTGATGGAGAGGGAAGCCTGGTGTGCTGCGGTTCATGGGGTCACAAAGAGTCAGAGACGACTGAGCGACTGAACTGAACTGAACTGAACTGAACTGAATAGAATGATGTACCACTTTTCAGGCTACTGGATAACACAGCGGTACAATCACATGCTTATGGGATCTTGTTTGCTCTATGTTTATGGTATGTTGTTGTTCAGTCCCTCAGTCATGTGTGACCCCTTTGCGACCCCATTGACTGGAGCACGTCAGGCTTCCCTGTCCTTCACCATCTCCTGGAACTTGCTCAAACTCGTGTCCATTGAGTCGGTGATGTTTATGGTACCCTATTGCCAAATTCGGAGAAGGCAATGGCACCCCACTCCAGTACTCTTGCCTGGAAAATCCCATGGGCAGAGGAGCCTGGTAGGCTGTAGTCCATGGGGTCGTGAAGAGTCGGACACGACTGAGCGACTTCATTTTCACTTTTCACTTTCATGCATTGGAGAAGGAAATGGCAACCCACTCTAGTGTTCTTGCCTGGAGAATCCCAGCGATGGGGAGCCTGGTGGGCTGCTGTCTATGGGGTTGCACAGAGTCGGACACGACTGAAGCGACTTAGCAGCAGCAGTAGCAGTAGTGCCAAATTAAGATGTGGATCTCAGTATCATAGAAGGCAGTGCTTTAGGCTGCTCTTGAGGTTTGCTGTGTGGAATTGATCCACGGTCTTCTCATCTAGCCTCCTGTTGCTCCACCATCCTTAGGGTGCTGTCCTTAAACACAGGACCTGAGATGATGGACCTCCACGTCCTCATTCCAGCTGTCAAGAAGTGGAAAAATAAAAGGGGTATGTATGCTCCTCCTTTCTAAATGACTAACTTTGTTGCTGCTGACTTTACTCACCTGATACCTCAATATGCAGAACTTAGTCATATGATTGCACCTGGCATCAGAGGGGACCTGTCTGGGAAATCCCGTGGACAGAGGAGCCTGGAGGGCTATAGTCCATGGGGTGGCAAAGAGTCGGACATGACTGGGCACAGCACAGCAGTGGTACTTTCAAAATGTGTAGCCAGATTTTAAAGACAATCCAGTTTAATTCCTATTCTATTTAAAGTCCATACATTTGGTTGGCTAATGATAACCTAGTTGCTTTCAATTGAATTAAATTCAATGGTCATGTTCATTACTATGGAAACTTTCACATCTTGTGGACCCCTTACAACCCCCTTGCCCAGAGGCCACACATGGCATCATAGGTTAGTTTTACTGCTGAGCAGACGTCATGATTTCCTTGCTCCTTGGAACAAATCCTTTCCTTATCTTTTCCATTTTTCCATGGCTTTTTCATGCTTTTTATGTGCAAGAGCAGTTTCTGAGCCCTGGGACTATTCACATTTTGGGTTGAGCAGTTCTTTGTTAACAGGGGACATTTAACAGCATTCCTGGTCTTTGCCAGTAGATGCCAATAGCAACCCCTCCTTATGCGTGCATGCTCAGTCATGTCTGATTCTTTGTGATTCCCTGGACAGCAGCCCTCCAGGCTCCTCTGTCCATGGGATTTCCCAGGCAACAATACTGGAGTGGTTTGCCATTTCCTTCTCCAGGGGCTCTTCCTGACCAAGGGATTGAACCTATGTCTTTCTCCCATGTCTCCTGCATTGCAGACAGATTCTTTACTGCTGAGTCACTGGGGAAGCCTCAACCCCTCCTTATTTGCGATAATTATAAGTGTCTTCCAACTTTGCCAGATGACTCCTAGAGGCTTTGAGCTATGTTAATTTGCTTCCACCCATGGACGGAGGAGCCTGGTGGGCTGTAGTCCATGGGGTCGATAAGAGTCAGACATGACTGAGCAACTTCACTTTCACTTTTCACTTTCCTGCTTTGGAGAAGGAAATGGCAACCCACTCCAGTGTTCTTGCCTGGAGAATCCCAGGGATGGGGGAGCCTGGTGGGCTGCCTCTGTGGGGTCGCACAGAGTCGGACACACCTGAAGCAACTTAGCAGCAGCAGCAGCAGTTCTACTACAGTGAATATAATTGGTAAGGGAAAGGCAATTTATTAACTTGTTAGAGATTATCTATAAATCAGAAATCTGATCTACTTTTGTACTATCTGTAATCATTGTTGAAATTTTTACTCTGTGTTATTAATCTAAAATATCAGTATTTTCCTGGGAATAGATAACTGTAATCACAATAACATGCAGTTGTAACCATGCATAACTTTAGCTACTTTTAAAAACATTTTTAAAAATCTGATGTCTAGATTTTGGTGTATAATTCATTGTTTTTTGAGGCCAATTCTAAAACTTTCATAACCCAAATAATTCTAATATCCTTGAAAATCAGAAATTAATCTTAAATGTATGCTAAAGTTCCAAAAAAGAAATAAGAAAACTTGGTTCATATAGACATCATTTTGACAGATCCTTTTTTCATACTGAAGAGCTAACCCTATATTTCAGTTCAGTTCAGTCACTCAGTTCTGTACGACTCTTTGTGACCCCATGGACTGCAGCATGCCAGGCTTCCCTGTCCATCACCAACTTCCGGAGCTTGCTCAGACTCATGTCCATCACGTTGATGATACCATCCAACCATCTCATCCTCTGTCATCCCCTTCTCCTCCTGCCTTCAATCTTCCCCAGCATCAGGGTCTTTTCAAATGAGTCAGTTCACATCAGGTGACCAAAGTATTGGAGTTTCAGCTTTAGCATCAGTCCTTCCAATGAATATTCAGGACAGATTTCCTTTACAATTGACTGGTTTGATCTCCTTGTTTTAGGTTTGACATTTGCCCTGGTGATAGAAACAAATACGGAAATGTAGTTTGAAACGGCTGGTTTGAAGGATAATTTATAACTGTGTGGAGAAATATTTTTCTCCACCCAGGAGACACAATAAGGAAGAAAGTCATGTTGCTCAATAAATATTTGTTGAATGATGGAACAGTCATTCAACAAAGAAGAAGGCATTAAAAAAAAAAGCCTATTGATTACAGTTCATATAACTCTAAAATACAGTCTGCCGATGTTTCTGAATCCTCAGAACTGGATCTTCATTAACATTAAAATATTAAGATTAAAAGGAGAAGTTGCCTTTAATAAGGCATTAGTCAATCAAGGTGATGGCTCTTCTAGAAAATAACAAAATTAGAAATGCTTCAAATCCTATAAAAAAACAAGCAGCGTGAAGTAAGTCAAAAAGAGAAAGACAAATATTGTATATTAGCGCATATATGTGGAATCTAGAAAAACGGTTCAGATGAACCTATATGCAGAGCAGGAGCAGAGAAGCGGATGCAGAGAACAGAGGTGTTGACACAGTGGGAAGAGGGATGGGTTGGCCTGAGAGGGTAGCATTGACGTGTATACACGACCGTGTGTAAACCAGAGAGCTGAGCTCGCCGCTGTGTGGCACAGGAGCTCAGCTCAGTGCTCTGTGGTGCCCAGGATGGATGGGACGGAGGGTGGGTGGGAAGGCTGCAGTTCAGAGCAGGGTAAGTAGGTTACCTAACAGACATTTGTGCGTGCTCAGTCGTGTCCGACTCTTTTGCGACCCCATGGACTCTAGCCCACCTGTCTATGGGATTTCCCAGGCAAGAACACTGGAGTGGGTTGCCATTTCCTTCTCCAATAAATGCTTTTACTTCTCTTTAAAACAATATATGGAATTTTCCCCTTCTTCTAAGCCTATTTCATAAAAGTAATCCCCCCCCCAAAAAAAAATTCTCTAGCTTTTCCTTTATAGATTAAGTATAATGTATTCCAGATATTAAAGAGTTATGGAGAGGGACATACGCCCAGCACCCACCACCCAACTCAGGAAATTAAACGTCACAGAATTCTTGTAGAATCAGTGATGATTGGGGTGTGCTTGATAGGCGTTTTGAACCAGATTTCTTAGGACTGAATTTCAAAGGAGGGGTCTGCAGCCCCTGAGGTACCAAGGAGTTTGCTAAGATCCAGCAAGATCAGGCTTCCTCTGGGAAGAGTTGCCGGGTGGTGGGGGCGGGTTGGGGACAGCAGTGGGTGGGGCCTGGTTATGGCCATCCCTGACCCTCCCAGGTGCTCCAGGCGCCCAGCGCATCCTCACCCTGCCCCTCAGTCAGGCCCTGGACCCACTCCCCGCCCCCATACCCCCCAGGGCCATCGAGGGTACCTGGCGGACTCCACCTGCGTCCTTTTTGTCTCGCTGAGAATCCCTACACTCCCCGCACCCGCACCAGGCTCCGAACCAGACGCACTGGCTTCCCCTCTGATGTTCAAAGAGCACATTTCCTGATGGAGGGGGTTTGGGAGGAAGGGGCCAGAAAAACAAAATAAAATTTCAAAAACATTTTATTTTTTTTAATTAAAATTAAAATTTTAATTTTAGGGAAAGCGGGTCAGAGACAGTGACCTGATAGACTCTGATGATGGATGGGACTTGGTTCAAGATGAGCAGCTGGAAGATTTTTTGACTTGGATCTGGAGTAGCTTTGCAAGGCATGTAAACTGCTCTGCCGAGGGAGTGTCTGTCTCCTAACCAGCCACATGTTGTGCAGTATCGCTCTCTCAGTTGCAATTGCTGTGACTTGGTTGACATTGAACTATTTCTTTTCTAGCCCTTAATTCAAAAATGTCTTGGTACTATCACACACACACACACACACATATATATATATACATACTTCTGCATATAAATATGGTACTTCTGCATATATATATATATAGTATGTGCTTCGTCACTCAGTCGTGTCTGACTCTTTGTGATCCTATGAACAATCCCCACCAGGCTCCTCTGTCCGTGGGATTCTCCAGGCAAGAATACTGGAGTGAGTTGCCATTTCCTTCTCCAATATATATAGTACTTCTGTATGTATATGTAATACTTCTGTCTATATTTTATTAATTTGAAAGAAAAAAATCATCAACTTTCTATTCTCACACGATGACCGTCTTCCCTTCCTGCCTCTGAGACTGACTGAGTCTCCTCTTTTCCCTCTCTCCTCTGGACTCTCCTCACCCCTTGGTTTTCCCTCTTTGCTCAGTGACTTGATTCAGATCTGTGTTCCTGAAGGCGTATTCAACTCACCTTGTGCCCTTCTCTCTGAGTCCTCACCTTCAGGGAGAACTCTGATTTTGACTGATTATTTGGCTGTTTAGTTGGGTGTACCGGATTCCAGCATTCACCCAATACTGTACCCTACCATTGCTAAAAGGACCTTTAAGGAGGGTCTGAACTTAACTGTTGATGCAAAAAAAAAAAAGAGTCTTACCTTTTAGGTCTGAGAGCAAAGTGAACAATGAAAGACCTGGACCTGGTAGAGTTACTAAAAACGACTTTCTTGCTTGCAAATTCATCTACCGTTGAACAGAAGGAGATTGTAAGTACCATCTGGTCTTAACACATTATTTAACAGATGGGGAAAATATTGTTCTGGGAGGGCCACATTTTTGCAAGAATCGCATGGCTAAGTTAGTGGTAGCCTGAGCGCGTGTACTCAGTTCTGTTGCAACATTCCAATCTGCCTGCACTTCATGCTTCTTCTGGTTTTGATTCAGACCCAAGTGAAAATTTGCCTGTTCTGAATTGTGAGGGCAGCCATTCATTTTGTTCTGTCTCCAAGCTTTCTTTAGCTCAAGCCTAGACTACACTGCGGTACAAGGTGACCTGGGGTGACCATTGGTGCCTCTTTCCCCCTGTTTTGTTGCTCACTATTTGGTTCTTCTTGGTTTTCAAGGAGCTGCCCCCTGAGACTCCCAAACTAGGATGTCCCTCCCTAGAACAGGGTCCCTATTTTCTGCAGTGAGACATACACCATTCCTTCCAAAGATATCAGATATACGCTCACCTCAACTTTTTCCTTGACCTCGGTCATGAAAGCCTGAGTGGCAATGAGCTCATCAGTCATCACAGATTTTAAAACTGAGCTAGTACCAGGAATTACACACATACCTTATATACATTATTATCTTATTTAGTCCTTACAATTATCCTCTGATATAAGTATACTCTTTCTTGTGAAGAAATAGAGGCTAGGGCATTAAGAAAATTGCTAGATATTAGCCTGCTTATAAGAGTCAGAGATAAAAATTCAACCCTTAATCTTTTGACTCTTGAGTTCTTAATCACTATGCTACACTGCTTCTGATAGACAAAGTAATTTGAAAAATAAAATTGCATCCTCTTTGTAATTCTTTCCCTTAAGACTACTTTTTATTATTACTATTATTATATTATTCATCACTTTAGGGATTATAAAAAACCTAAAGACTCAGAGGAGTACATGTGCATGTATGGCTGAATCCCTTCACTGTTCACCTGCAACTATCACATTTTTAATCAGCTATACCCCAATGCTGAAATAATTTTTTTTTTTAAAGAAACTTGCTTTGGATCTCAGAGGTTTTGGATTTAAACTCAAATTTGACTACAGAGCTTGCATTCGTTATCTGTCCTGTTGCTTGTCCAATAATACTAATAAGCAATATTTACATACTAAGGTCCATCTAGTCAAGGCTATGGTTTTTCCTGTGGTCATGTGTGGATGTGAGAGTTGGACTGTGAAGAAGGCTGAGCACCAAAGAATTGATGCTTTTGAACTGTGGTGTTGGAGAAGACTCTTGAGAGTCCCTTGGACTGCAAGGAGATCCAACCAGTCCATTCTGAAGGAGATCAGCCCTGGGATTTCTTTGGAAGGAATGATGCTAAAGCTGAAGCTCCAGTACTTTGGCCACCTCATGAGAAGAGTTGACTCATTGGAAAAGACTCTGATGCTGGGAGGGATTGGGGGCAGGAGGAGAAGGGGATGACCAAAGATGAGATGGCTGGATGGCATCACTGACTCGATGGACGTGAGTGAACTCCGGGAGTTGGTGATGGACAGGGAGGCCTAGCGTGCTGCGACTCATGGGGTCGCAAAGAGTCGGACACGTCTGAGCGACTGAACTGACTGAACTGAACAGCATCACCACCTCATCATCAATGTTAGAATCATTATCTCAGACTCTTATATGGCGTTTACTATATGGTAAGCTGTGTTCTAACTACTTTGTAGACATTATCTTATGTTCTCTTCATAAAAACCCTGTTCTCCCATCATCCTAATTATCCAGCTGAGGATTTGCAGGGTCAGGGCCGTTAATTAAATGGCCCAAGCTCACACAGCAGTCTAGCTCTGGCATCCAGCTTCTGACTTCTGTCCTGCATTTGTACAATGTTTTGTAAATTGCAAAGCCTTTTTATTTGCACCAATCCTTCTGTGAGTCTTATAAGTCAAGTGTCTTTATTTCCAGCATCTCACAAATAAGGAAATAGATACTCAGAAAGGATAAGCAACTCTCCAAGTGAAAAGAGCCAACAGGAACTGAACTCTGACAAGGGCAGTCTCAGCCAGACTTTCATGCTACCAAATAAGAATCTGAATTAGCCAGAAAAGGTGTGAGGATCAATACTTAGCCCTATTACAACACACATTGCTGGAATGCCCTGGGGGAACCTATTAATGGGACTTTCAAGTACCATCAGGATCAGAAAGGAGGGGATTTAAATCAGTCTTTTAGTGTTTCTCAGATATAAATAGCCCCCTACATGTGTCTCGATTTCACTTCGGGCAGAGGTAAATGTTTAACAAATTTCTATTAACTCCTTAAGAAAATGTTTTTTAACTGGAGAGGTCCAGGTATAAGAGTATCTGAGAAGTTGGTGGACATTTCTTTCTTTTACTGTTAGGGAAAGTTTAACCAGTCAATCCTAAAGGAAATCAATGCTGAATATTCATTGGAAGGACTGATACTAAAGGTGAAACTCTAATACTTTGGCCATCTGATGCGAAGAGCCCAATCGTTAGAAAAGACCCCAATGCTGGGAAAGATTGAAGGCAGGAGGAGAAGGGAACGACAGAGGATGAGACGGTTGGATGGCATTACTAACTCAATGGACATGAGTTTGAGCAAGCTTCAGAAGATGGTGGAGGACAGGGAAGCCTGGCGTGCTACAGTGCGTGGTGTTGCGAAGAGCCAGACATGACTGAGCAACTGAGCAACAACAACAAAAAGTTTAAAAGCGATCCTTTCCTAGAGTGGAGACTTAGAAATTAAGCCCAAACTTATCATTAAAAGACTCTCTTCTAATATTAATGTGATATTGATGTGATATAATATTAATGTGATATTGACATATATTTCTCTGATAAATTATACTTTCAGTAAAATAAAACAAAGGATTGAAGATCTTTGTGTTCTTCTAAATGTTTGTTTTCAGCTTGGCATTTCTGTTTATATTCCTGACAGATGAAACAGTTTCTTTTCTTTTTTTAAGTGAAGCATGGTTGATTTACAATGTTGTGTTAGTTTCAGGAATATAGCAAAGTGATTCAGTTATAGATACACATGTATATATGTACATATATATTCTTCTTCAGATTCTTTTCCATTATAAGTTATGCAGTTCAGTTCAGTCACTCAGTCGTGTCTGACTCTGTGACCCCATGGACTGCACACATCAGACTTGCCTATCACCAACTTCTGGAGCTTACTGAAATTCATGTCCATCGAGTCAGTGATGCCATCCAACCATCTCGTCCTCTGTCATGCCCTTCTCCTCCTGCCTTCAGTCTTTTCCAGCATCAGAGTCTTTTCCATACAACGTATTGAATATGGTTCCCTCTGCTTTGCAGTAGGTCCTTGTTGTTTATCTATTTTACATATAATAGTAAGTATCTGTTAATCCCAAACTCCTAATTTATCCCTTCTCTTCCTCTTTCCCCTTTGGTAAAACCGTGAATTTGTTCTTTATGTCTGTGGGTCTATTTCTGTTTTGTAAGATTCCATGTATAAGTGATAGCACATTTGTCTTTCTCTGTGTGACTTATTTCACTTAGTATGATATCTCTAGGTCTGCCTGTGTTGCTGCAAATGGCATTATTTCATTCTTTGTTTCCTGGCTGCCTTGTGAAGTATGAAATGGAGAAGACCATGTGTGGAAGTGGGAGGCCTGTTAGGTGTTGTCCTTCTCCTGCAAGCTGATGGGATCATCATTTATATTTCAGGTCCAACACATAGCAGGAGACAAAAGGCAGACAGCAGCATAGATAACAGTGTTGCAACTGGAATTAATTCAGGAATAGTAAAAATCTTTCCTTTTTCACTCATGCTCAGTTCAGTTCAGTTCAGTTCATTTCAGTCGCTCAGTCGTGTCCGACTCTTTGCAACCCCATGAATCGCAGCACACCAGGCCTCCCTGTCCATCACCCTTTTCCAAACAATTTTCATTTATTTTCTTATACAAAATACTACTATTTGGTTCACTCTCAATTCATGTTCTAAAGTTCACATCCTGACATTTGCCTATTCCCTTTGTCTATTTGACCTAATATCTATCTTTCCACTGTGGCCTCATAAGATACCTAGATTGCACTTCAAAATTTTCCCCCAGTTCCTTGCCTCTTTCTGCTTCTCCACGTGTCTCAGGTACTATCTTCCATGATTTATCCTTCCTCCTCTCTCAATGCATCCAGGTATTTGAGGACCTTTAAGATACAGATCAGAATTTGTCTCTTGCAAACCATGACCAGTTCCATCCCTTAAAGACCACTGCCTTGGCTTTCCTGGTATTGCAAACATCACACCCATTGTATTTATCCTCTGCTTCTTCTCACTACCCTGCCTGGCTGCCCTCTCTCCACCTACTCCTCAGAGCTAAATTCACTGCATCCTCCTTTGGTCCTGCCTTAGTTGCCATCACTGTTTCAGGTCCAAACCTGACTCAGGTAGAAGTTCTATGAACTGCTTCAGCCCATAGAGCTCTCATCTGTTACACCCGACCTCCCACCCCAAATGAGGCTGATGAAATAAACAAAGCCTCACCTTTGAATTCTGGGACTTCTGAGTCCTGAACTGTCCACTGTACCCTGGGCCCACTCTCCCACCAATGAGATCTTGGATGTTAATTTAATCCTATGTTTAGGGTTGATCTCATTCCCCCATAGGTCCTCATTTCTGGTAACTTAATTATGGTTCTGAACCTTGCAAACCCCGGTTTCTCTCGTTGCCTCACCTGTAGACTTGAGTTTTTCTTTAATTTCGATTCTGAGTTCTCATTTTAATAACCAGTTTGTCTGCTGTGGTTGATTCATGAGGCCTGCTGTGTGCTTTTGTGTAGTCTTTTCAGTGAACCTCAGCACCCAGATCCAGGGCCCTGCTGCCCTCAGAGGATTCTGATATGCATGGCTGACACCCGACACCTTGCTTTGTGAACCTCCTGGGTGCTCTAGTCCTACCATTTGTCTGGCGTTTGCACAGAATGTGCAGTCAGCATAGACCATGAACCACATCTCCACCCTGGGAGTTGCCAGATCCTTGCTTTATTGGGAGCCTGACTTCCAGCAGTCTTTGTCCTCGTGGGCAGGTCGAATTCCAGGTGTCAGCACCACCCTGGCCTTGCTTCCAGTAAACCTCTATACTTCCCTGACTGATACTCAGTGTATGTCAACAGAGTTTCTAAAGCTTCAAAAGTTGTATAGTCTTTCCAATAAATTTAACCTCTGAATTACCTTTCTCCTTTCATCCCCATCCTTCTTAGAGTGCAGTGTGGTACACATTAGATGCTTAATTCATGAAAGGAAAGAAAGTGAAAGTCACTCAGTTGTGTCCAACTCTTTGTGACCCCATGGACTATACAGTCCTTGGAATTCTCCAGGCCAGAATACTGGAGTGGAGTCTTTCCCTTCTCCAGGGGATCTTCCAAACCCAGTGATTAAACCCAGGTCTCCTGCATGGCAGGTGGATTCTTTACCAGGTGAGCCACAAGGGAAGCTTAACTCATGACTACTGACAATAAATGAATCGGGAGCCTGAGGGCCACACACTCTAATCTTAATTTGGGTTCATAAAAGGTCACTTAAAAGTATGTGTCTTGTCAGTGAAGTGGGGATAATAATATTTGATTCCAGTGGTATGCCCACCAAAATAGGCACAGACATCTATCTCTATAAGGTTAATAATATTATATTGATCAAATATTACATCAGAGACTGCCCAAGTGTAAGACTGCTATGATCCAGCCATGGTTTAAGCTTTTCTTTTCGCTTGAATGCCTGCACAAATTGATATAGAGTTCCATGTCCTACAAAAAAATATTGCAGGGCACAGTACTATCAAGTATGTAGCTTTTCTTTGTCATTTATTGAATAGAAAATATGAGCTAAAAATACCAGTTATAAACACACTGTTATCTTTTAAATAGGTAACCAACAAGGACTTACTATGTAGCACAGGGAACTTGGCTCAATATTCTGTAATAACCTAGATGGGAAAATAATTTGAAAAGTATTAGATACATGTTTGGGTTTCCCAGACTGCACTAGTGGTAAAGAATCCACCTACCAGGGCAGGAGATGCAAGAGACACAGGTTCAGTCTCTGGGTTGGGAAGAGCCCCGGGAGGAGGAAATGGCAACCCACTTCAGTATTCATGCTGGAAAATTCCATGGACAGAGGAGCCTGGTGGGCTACAGTGCGTGGGCCGCAAAGCATCGGACATGATTGAGCAACTGAACACACACATATACACAGATACATGTATATGCATATATATACACACGAGCGTATATACACATGTACATACGTTGTATCACTTTGTTGTACATCTGAAACTGATACAACATTGTAAGTCAACTATAATCCAATATAAGGTAAAAATTAAAAGATAAAATAAAAATGCCAGTTGTAAGTCTTTATGAAGTAGTTTTCCAGATCAATAAGAGTAAGGAAAGACACATTAGTTTTAAAAAATTGAAAATTTCTACAAGCCTGTATACCCTCACATGCGATGGTGTGGTCAGTCACCCAGAGCCAGACATTCTGGAGTGTGAAGTCAAGTGGGCCTTAGACAGCATCACTGTTAACAAAGCTAGTGGATATGATGGAATTCCAGGAAAGCTATTCAAAACCATAAAGGATGATGGCAACAAGGTGTTGCATTCAATATGTCAGCAAATATGGAAGACTTAGCAGTGGCCACAGGACTGGAAAAGGGCAATCCTCATTCTGCTTCCCAAGAAGGGTAGTACTAACCACTGGACAATTGCCCTCATCTCCCATGCTAGTAAAATCATGCCTAAATGTCGCATGCTAGGATGTAGCATTATGCGAGCCAAGAACTTCCAGATGTTCAAGCTGGGTTTAGAAAAGGCAGAGGAACCAGAGATCAAATTGCCAATATTTGCTGGATCATGGAGAAAGCAAGGAAATTCCAGAAAAACATCTACCTCTGTTTCATTGACTACGCTAAAGCCTTTGACTGTGTGGATCATAACAAATTGTGGAAAGCTCTAAAGAGATGGGAATACCAGACCGTCTTACCTGTCTTCTGAGAAACTTGTATGCAGGTCAAGAAGCAAGAGTTAGAGCCCTGTACAGAACAACTAATTGGCTCAAGACTGAGAAAGGAGTATAACAGGGTTGTCTGGGGTCACCCTGTTTGTTTAACTTATATGCTGAGCACATCATGAGAAATGTCAGGCTGGATGAGTTGCAAATCAAAATCGAGATAAGTGGGAGAAACTTCAACATCCTCAGATGTGCAGATGATATCACTCTAATGGCAGAAAGCAAAGAGGAACTAAAGAGCCTCTTGATGAGGGTGACAGAGGAGAGTGAAAGAACTGGCTTAAAACTAAATATACTCTAAAAACTGAGATCATGGCATCTGGTCTCATTACTTCATGGCAAATAGAAGGGGAAAACATGGAAGTAGTGACAGATTTCCTTTTCTTGGGATCTAAAATCACTGCAGATAAAATCAGAAGACGACTGCTTCTTGGCAGTAAAGCTATGACAAACCTAGACTGTGTGTGGAAAAGCAGAGATATTACTCTGCCGACAAAAGTCCATATAGTCAAGGCTAAGGTCTTCCCAGTGGTCACGTGCAATTGTGAGAGTTGGACCATAAAGAAGACAGACTGCCAAAGAATAGATGCCTTTGAACTGTGGTGCGCAGAAGACTCCCGAAAGTCCCTTGGACAGCAAGAAGATCAAACCAGTCAATCTTAAAGGAAATCAACCCTGAATATTCACTGGAAGGACTGTTGCTGAAGCTGAAGCTCTAGTATTTTGGTCATCTGAGGCAAACAGCTGACTCAATGGAAAAGTCCCTGATGCTGGGAAAGATTGAGGGCAGAAGGAGAAGAAGTCATCAGAGGATGAGATGGCTGGGTGGCATCACCAAAGCAATGAACACAAACTTGGGCAAACTTTGGGAGATGGTAAGGGACAGGGAAACCTGGCATGATGCAGGCCATGGGGTCGCAAAGAGTCTGGGCGACTGAACAGCAACAAAAATATACCTCAAATGAAGTGCTAGATGAGGTATGTTTCACAAGTAAGATTTTCTTTTACTTTTGTAGAAGTAATATGATATCCGTGCTGTATACTACAAAGATCTGCGGCACAGTGGAGCTAATCTGCAATGTGGTGGTTCAGTTGCTAAGTTGTGTCCAACTCTTGCAACCACATGGACTTTAGCCTGCCGGGCTCCTCTGTCCTTGGGATTCTCAGGCAAAAATGCTGGAATGGATTGCCATTTCCTTCTCCAGGGGATCTTCCTGACCCAGGGATTGTACCCAAGTCTCCTGCAGGGCAGGCAGATTCTTTACCACTGAGCCACCAAGGAAGCCCAATCTGCAATAGATTTTCATGTTTTATAATTAAACATATAAATAATCATGTTTTAAATCATTAAAGGCTAAAAGTAGCTTTTATTGGTCATTTAGTAACTTTACCTACTGCTAAATAAGGTCGATTTTTCATTCCAATCCCAAAGAAAGGCAATGCCAAAGAGTGTTCAAACCACTGCACAATTGCACTCATCTCACACGCTAGCAAACTAATGCTCAAAATTCTCCAAGCCAGGTTTCAATAGTACATGAACAGTGAACTTCCAGATGTTCAAGCTAGATTTAGAAAAGGCAGAGGAACCAGAGATCAAATTGCTAACATCCGTTGGATCATCAAAAAAGCAAGAAAGTTCCAGAAAAAAACATCTATTTCAGCTTTACTGATTACTCCAAAGCCTTTGACTATAGGAATCACAGCAAACTGTGGAAAATTCTTAAAGAGATGGGAATACCAGACCACCTGACCTGCCTCCTGAGAAATCTGTACACAGGTCAAGAAGCAACAGTTAGAACTGGACATGGAAAAACAGACTGCTTCCAAATAGGGAAAGGAGTATGTCAAGGCTGTATATTGTCACCCTGCTTATTTAACTTATATGCAGAGTACATCACGCAAAATGCCAGGCTGGATGAAGCAAAAGCTGGAATCAAGAATGCTGGGAGAAATATCAATATCCTCAGATAGGCAGATAATACCACCCTTACGGCAGAAAGCAAAGAACTAAAGAGCCTCTTGATGAAAGTGAAAGAGGAGAGTGAAAAAGTTGGCTTAAAACTCAATATTCAGAAAACTAAGATCATGACATCTGGTCCCATCACTTCATGGGAAATAGATGGGGAAATAGTGACAGACTTCATTTTGGGGGGCTCCAAAATCACTGCAGATGGTGACTGCAGCCATGAAATTAAAAGACACTTGCTCCTTGGAAGAAAAGTTATGACCAACCTAGACAGCATATTAAAAAGCAGAGACATTACTTTGCCAACAAAGGTCCATCTAGTCAAAGCAACGGGTTTTCCAGTAGTCATGTATGGATGTGAGAATTGGACTATAAAGAAAGTTGAATGCTGAAGAATTGATACTTTTGACCTGTGGTGCTGGAGAAGACTCCTGAGTGACTGAACTGAACTGAACTGAACTGAAATAAGTTCATGCTAAGAGTACAAAATAATTTTCAGTGTTTGAAGCCATTTGGATTTGGAATTATGCATCAAGTATCACAGACCCATATTCTGCAAAAAAAAATTGGTTTCATTCTGGGTGTCTCCAGACACAGCAGCACCAGAGTATGTCAGTTGAAGGAACAAGAAAATTTGGGGGTTAGTAG
Source organism: Oryx dammah (assembly GCF_014754425.2). Lineage (NCBI taxonomy): Eukaryota > Metazoa > Chordata > Mammalia > Artiodactyla > Bovidae > Oryx > Oryx dammah. The sequence continues at coordinate 8,031,940 of NW_024070206.1, read as the reverse complement.
AAAAAAGAATTCTCAGTTAAAAGTTTCTATGAACTACTTAGTCCCTAAAAAAGTCACAAATTCCCATTCACTGTGGTCAAACAGAGATGAGTTATGTAGTTGCCTTTTATTCTGTAGTATCTGATTACTCTCCATTGTTGTTCGTTTCTGTTGTTCAGTCACTAAGTCGTGTTTGACTCTATGACCCCAGGGACTGCAGTACCCCAGGCTTACCTGACCTCCACTGTCTCCCACAGTTTGTTCAGATATATGTCATTTGAGTCAATGATGCTATCTAACCATCTCATCCTCTGCTACCCTCTTCTTTTACCTTCAGTCTTTCTCAGCATCAGGGTCTTTTCCAATGAGTCGGCTCTTTGCATCAGATGACAAAAGTATTGGAGCTTCAGCTTTAGCATCAGTCCTTCCAATGAATATTCAGGGTTAATTTCCTTTAGGATTGACTGGTTTGATCTCTTCGAAGTCCAAGGGACTCTCAAGAGATTTCTCTAGCACCACAATTCGAAGGTATCAATTCTTCGGCGCTCAGCCTTCTTTACGGACTAACTCTCACATCCATACATGACAACTGGGAAAATCTGTAGCTTTGACTGTGTTGGCAAAGTGATGTCTCTGCTTTTTAATTTGCTTTCTAGATTTGTTATAGTTTTCCTTTCAAAGAGCAAAGAAATTTCACGCCTGCAGTCACCACCTGCAGTGATTTTGGAGCCCAAGAAAACAAAATCTGTCACTGCTTTCACTTTTTCCCCTTCTAATTGCGATGAAGTGATGGAACCAGATGCCATGATCTTAGTTTTTTGAATGTTCAGTTTTAAGCCAGCTTTTTCACTCTCGTCTTTCACCTTCATCAAGAGCTCTTTAGTTCCTCTTCATTTTCTGCCATTAGAGTGGTATCATCTGCATATCTGAGGTTGTTGATAGTTCTCCCAGTAATCTTGATTCCAGCTTGTGATTCATCCTGCCCAGAATTTTGCATGGTGTGCTTTGCATAGAAGTTAAATAAGCAGGGTGACAATATACAGCCTTGACATACAGCTTTCCTAATTTTGAACCAGTCTGTTGTTCCATGTTCAGTTCTAACTGTTGCTGCCTTTTTTTTTTTTTTAAACTATTTATTTGGTTGCATCAGGTCTTCATTGCATTATGTGAAAACTTCTGTTGTGGTGCACAGACTCTCTAGTTGTGGCGCATGGACTTAGGAGTTGCAGTGTATGGGCTTAGTTGCTCCAAGGCATGTGGGATCTTAATTCTCTGACCAGGGATTGAAACTGTGTCCCCTGCATTACAAAGCAGATTCTGAACCACTGGACCACCAGGGAAGTCCCCTAACTGTTGCTTCTTGACCTGCATTCAGGTTTCTCAGGAGACTTGTAAAGTGGCCTGGTATTCCCATCATTTTAAGAATTGTTCACACTTTGTTGTGATCCACAGTGTCAAGGCTTAGTGTAGTAAATGAGGCAGAAGTAGATGTTTTTCTTGAACTGCCTTGCTTCCTCTATGACCCAATGAACGTTGGCAATTTGATCTTTGGTTCTTCTGCCTTTTCTAAACCCACGTTTTACATCTGGAAATTCTTCATTCACATATTGCTGAAGCCTAGCTTGAAGGATTTTGAGCATAATAACCTTGCTAGCATGTGAAAATGAGTGCAACTTGGTGGTAGTTTGAACATTCTTTGGCATTGCCCTTCTTTGGGATTGGAATGAAAATTTTTTCCCAGTCCCGTGGCCACTGCTGAGTTTTCCAAATTTACTGACTTATTGAATGCAGCACTTTAACAGCATCATCTTTTAGGATTTTAAATTGCTCAGCTGAAATTCTATCACTTCCACTAGCTTTGCTCCTAAGACTTATCATGATGGAATTAATTTCCCAAAACGCAAAAATACATATTTTTAAACGGGTGAAAAAAGAACATTTTCTTTGTTTAAACAAAATATTACATTGTAAACAAATCTGAAAGTTAAAGTCAAAAGTCAAACATTCAATAAACAAAGAGTACAATGACATCCCACTCCAGTACTCTTGCCTGGAAAATCCCATGGATGGAGGAGCTTGGTGGGCTACAGTCCCTGGGGTCGCTAAGAGTTGGACACGACTGAGTGACTTCACTGTCACTTTTCACTTTCATGCATTGGAGAAGGAAATGGCAGCCCACTCCAGTGTTCTTGCCTGGAGAATCCCAGGGATGGGGGAGCCTGGTGGGCTGCGGTCTATGGGGTCACACAGAGTCAGACACGCCTGAAGCAACTTAGCAGCAGCAGCAGCAGAGTGTAAGCAGGCATCTTGTCTGACTCGAGCAGCGCTGCCTTTGACTGTGTGGATCACAATAAACTGTGGAAAATTCTGAGAGAGATGGGAATACCAGACCACCTGACCTGCCTCTTGAGAAATCTGTATGCAGGTCAGGAAGCAACAGTTAGAACTGGACATGGAACAACAGACTGGTTCCAAATAGGAAAAGGAGTATGTCAAGGCTGTATATTGTCACCCTGCTTATTTAACTTATATCGGACACGACTGAGTGACTGAACTGAACTGAACTGAACTGAGAGTACATCATGAGAAACGCTGGACTGGAAGAAACACAAGCTGGAATCAAGATTGCCGGGAGAAATATCAATAACCTCAGATATGTGGATGACACCACCCTTATGGCAGAAAGTGAAGAGGAACTAAAAAGCCTCTTGATGAAAGTGAAAGAGGAGAGTGAAAAAGTTGGCTTAAAGCTCAACATTCAGAAAATGAAGATCATGGCATCCGGTCCCATCACTTCATGGGAAATAGATGGGGAAACAGTGGAAACAGTGTCAGACTTTATTTTTTTGGGCTCCAAAATCACTGCAGATGGTGACTGCAGCCATGAAATTAAAAGACGCTTACTTCTTGGAAGAAAAGTTATGACCAACCTAGATAGCATATTGAAAAGCAGAGATATTACTTTGCCAACTAAAGTCCATCTAGTCAAGGCTATGGTTTTTCCAGTAGTCATGTATGGATGTGAGAGTTGGACTGTGAAGAAGGCTGAGCGCCAAAGAATTGATGCTTTTGAACTGTGGTGTTGGAGAAGACTCTTGAGAGTCCCTTGGACTGCAAGGAGATCCAACCAGTCCATTCTGAAGGAGATCAGCCCTGGGATTTCTTTGGAAGGAATGATGCAAAGCTGAAACTCCAGTACTTTGGCCACCTCATGAGAAGAGTTGACTCATTGGAAAAGACTCTGATGCTGGGAGGCATTGGGGGCAGGAGGAGAAGGGGATGTCAGAGGATGAGATGGCTGGATGGCATCACTGACTCGATGGACGTGAATCTGAGTGAACTCTGGGAGTTAGTGATGGACAGGGAGGCCTGGCGTGCTATGATTCATGGGGTCGCAAAGAGTTGGACATGACTGAGCAACTGAACTGAACTAAACTGAAGCAGTTGGGAATAAATTAATGAAAGACCATGTTCTGTCATCATGCTGCTGCTGCTGCTAAGTCACTTCAGTCGTGTCTGACTCTGTGTGACCCCATAGATGACAGCCCACCAGGCTCCCCCGTTCCTGGGATTCTCCAGGCAAGAACACTGGAGTGGGTTGCCATTTCCTTCTCCAATGCATGAAAGTGAAAATTGAAAGTGAAGTCACTCAGCCATGTCTGACTCTTAGCGACCCCATGGACTGCAGCCCTCCAGGCTCCTCCATCCATGGGATTTTCCAGGCAAGAGTATTGGAGTGGGGTGCCATTACCTTCTCCGGCTGTCAGTATAAACACACTTAAAATTTGTAAGTGCGCTTTAAATTTGTAATTTGGAAATTCGATAATAGACATCAAAAGATGTTATTCCTCCTGAAGTTTCTGTTTTAAGTAGGGCTAATTGTCATCCCACTGTATAACTAAAATATTTTAAAGTTACTCTTTATTTAGTGAACACACACCTGCTATTGCAATGGGTTCAGTTTTGTGAAAAATATAATAAAGACCCCCCTGATAGTGTTATATGATAATTATATATAAAACACATTTACAGGATGCTTCATATTTATTTTTAATTTTACTTTTAATAATTCAGTGAATCTCTCTATTTAGATGAATGAAAAATGACTTACCCCCCCAAGACTGCTCATCTACCAGAGTTCTCTCAACTACATGTTGGCCAAGATTTTCAGATTTCTTTTTGGCTATAAATCCTGCACAAGATGAAGCCTTCTCATAGGACTTTGTGGCAACACAATGAAAGATACCCAGGCTCTCTATTCATTATAACAATCTAGATATGTTCTGTTTTTAATGTGGATTTTCAGATTGAAATATTCCCAAGGATTGTCAATAATACAAGCTGAAGTGTTGTTCTTTGTCAAATAAAGAAAATTCTGATTTTTAAATGATAAATTTAGCCACAGAGCAATGTGTCATTTAATTTTGTTGCTATTTTTCTAAAGTTAATATTTCCTATAATTTTTTTTCAAAATATAGACGAAGACTTGTGCCTGAGGCTTGCGCCTGAGGCTTGCAATTGCCACGTCAATTAGAGACTGTAAGCAGGAGACTCAAATGATAGAATAAACTTTCCTTCTCTATGCTGTTGGTAAAATGAGTGGATGCTGTCAAAAATGAAAAGGGTTTACTTACACCATGACTTAAGTGAGGTGAAATGAAGTGAAAGTCGCTCAGTCGTGTCCAACTCTTTGCAACCCCATGGACTATACAGTCCATAGAATTCTCCAGGCCAGAATACTGGAGTGGGTAGCCTATCCCTTCTCCAGGGGATCTTCCCGACCCAGGAATGGAACCTGGGTCTCCTGTTTCGCAGGCAAATTCTTTACCGACTGAACTATCAGGGTACACCATGACTATGTTCCTCCAATAGAAATGAAAATCAATGTCTCTGCAGAATACAAATGTAGCAATATCTTAAAGCAAATAAAGTCAAATTTATACCTTATGTTTGATAATTTTATCATTTTTACCTGCCTCTTGGGAAATCTCTATGCAGGTCAGGAACCAACAGTTAGAAATGGACATGGAATAACAGACTGGTTCCAAATAGGAAAAGGAGTACATCAAGGCTGTGTATTGTCACCCTACTTATTTAACTTATATGCAGAGTACATCATGAGAAATGCTGGGCTGTATGAAACACAAGCTGGAATCAAGATTGCCGGGAGAAATATCAAAAACCTCATATATGCAGATGACACTACCCTTATGGCAGAAAGCAAAGAAGAACTAAAAAGCCTCTTGATGAAAGAAAAAAAAGGAGAGTGAAAAAGTTGGCTTAAAACTCAATATTCAGAAAACGAAGATCATGGCATCTGGTCCCATCACTTCATTGGAAATAGACTGGGAAACAGTGGAAACAGTGACAGACTATTTTTTTGGGCTCCACAATCACTGCAGATGGTGACTGCAGCCGTGAAATCAAAAGATGCTTGCTTCTTAGAAGAAAAGCTATGACCAACCTAGACAGCATATTAAAAAGCAGAGACGTCACTTTGCCAACAAAGGTCTGTCTAGTCAAGGCTATGGTTTTTCCAGTGGTCATGTATGGATGTGAGAGTTGGACTGTGAAGAAAGCTGAGCACCAAAGAATTGATGCTTTTGAACTGTGGTGTTGGAGAAGACTCTTGAGAGTCCCTTGGATAGCAAGGAGATCTAACCAGCCCATCCTAAAAGAAATCAGTCCTGAACATTCATTGGAAGGACTGATGTTAAAGCTGAAACTCGAATACTTTGGCCACCTCATGGGAAGAACTGACTCATCTGAAAAGACCCTGATGCTGGGAAAGATTGAAGGCAGGAGGAGAAGGGAACAACAGAGGATGAGATGGTTGGATGGCATCACCAACTCAATGGACATGAGTTTGAGTAAACTCCGGGAGTTGGTGTTGGACAAGGAGGCCTGGCATGCTGCAGTCCATGGGGTCACAAAGGGTCAGACACAACTGAGTGAATGAACTCAACTCTTTGTGACCCCATGGACTGTAGCCTACCAGGCTTCCCTGGAGAAGGAAATGGCAACCCACTCCAGTATTCTTGCCTGGAAAATACCTTGGACAGAGGAGCCTGGTGGGCTACAGGTGATGGGCTCTCAAAAGAGTTGCACACAATTTACCAACTAAGCAACAATAACAAATGCTGTACATATTCATAATCTTCTAGAAAGAAAATTTTTAACTACCAGCACTAACAGGTTAACAAGGTAGTAAGGTACAAGATATATTATACAAAGTTCAACTGTATTTCTATATACTGGCAACTAACAATTGACATCGACATTTTTAAAAAAGCATTATCATTTTTAAAAGTATTGTAAAATATTTTTGGAAAAATGCCAGGTACTTTCTAGTGCAAAAAGTTCATTAGCAATTAAACAGACCTCTTTGACAGTTTTCGATTCTGAAATTTTTAAAATAAAAATAAAGTTTTTCTCTGAAATTTCTCTTATAAATATATCCAACACCTTCGGTTTAATGAGTTCTATTGGATCAACTGAAATGGCATAGCCTCAAGGCTTAGAAGGAACTTCTGTTGTCGTTCAGTGATAAAGAATCTGCTTGCAATGCAGGAGACATGGGTTCCATCCCTGGGTTGGGAAGATCCCCTGGAGAAGGGAATGGCAACCCACTCCAGTATTTTGCCTGGAAAATTCCATGGATAGAGGAACTTGGTAGGCTACAGTCCATGGGGTCGCAATAGAGACCGACACGACTAAGCAACTAACAACAGCAAAAAGCCTTAGAACATCCATCACATAGAAAAACTGCCAAAGACTTGAAAAGCTGGGAAGGGATTTGTCTCAAGAGGGGTAAAAACATAATGACTTACTTTTCACTCCTTTGATTGGTTTTGATATCATTGTATGGCCATGGGCTAAAAGGGACATGCATAAATTGAAGGTATCAATAATATTAAGCATGACCTTTTATTATTATTATTTTTTATTTTTTAAAGCATGACCTTTTAATAAACTGATTTATTTGTCTGTTTTAATTTCTTCACTGATAAAATGTGGCCAAAGATACCCTAATATCATATGAAAGTTGTATTTCATAAGCAAGCATGTTTGAGGTACTCAAAACATTGCCTGACTTCAGGCATTTGATAAATATCCTTGTTTTTTATATATATATATATACACACACACAAATACCTGGCACTGTTTAGAAACACAATATTCTCACTTGTAGAATTAATAAATCTGTGAGTTAATCCTTTTTAAATCTGAGACAAACTACGTTTCTTGACCAGAAAAAGGGTTTCCTCAAGATTTTCAACATATTATTGCCTAGAACATTGGTTCTAATGGATTTTAAATGCATGTGAACTACTGATCAACTGACCCAGTAAACTTTCAGACACCTATCGTGAGACTTAAAAGATGCAATCACCCTAAGGCCATGGGTGCTTACAGGGCTGAGAAGACATTCAAGGGTGAGTAGAGACAAAACAATGACAAGCTTCCACCTCACTCTTTTTTCTTAGGTTGGTCCTAACACAGAAGACAGGTGTCTGAAAAATGGTGCGGAACAGAATAAGAGGAAGACTTGTGTAAGATTTTTAGTGTTCCATTCTGTCAGGAGGATTGTTGAAGGGTTAGTCATAGTAGCTCTCAGAAGTGGGATTTCTTGAGTATTGCTGTAGTTAATACCTCATTTCCTTCTCTGTTTTAGTGAATAATTATTTACCATTCAGTTTCATCCACACCTGCTCTGATGGATCAGACCAGTCATTATAATTATTCCTTAGGGTTGCAGATATATAGGGCAATGAATGGACTGAGAATATTTCTGGAGTTCAGTTTGTAGAACTGCAAGCTCAAGAATGGACAGAAAGAAAGGAAAATACACGCTGGATATTGAACACTGTGAAAACTCGGCAGTGAGTATGATTGCCCTATTTCAGTATTTGCCTATATTGCAGTCTGACTTTCAGATTTAACAGCAATCTAATTTCTTTACTGCGATGTAGTCAGTCACAATTTTACATCCTTCTCCAAAAGGAAGAGTAACCATGTACTCATTTTTTTCCTTCAACTTTTCACGCTATATTCTGCTCTATTGTACTTTAGAAGCTGGTTTTTATATTTACTTATATACAGAGTTAGAAATGTTTCCATGACCACATGACATAAAATAAATTCATTTAACTTTCAGTACTCACCACTATGGTGAGACATGATTCAGAGAGAAATTTGCTTGAGCAAATTCATAAAATTCATAAAGTTCCAAAGACGTCTTGGGTTTAGTTTGAAGTTACATTTTTACAACTTCATACTTAGATTCTAGATATAACTTCTAAACCTGTCAGAATTCATATTTCTAAATATGCTGGAAATGCAGATACTAATCCTGGATATTCTCTTTAGGTGAAAGAAATCCTCAGAAAACTCTACTTTGTATGAAAATATGATCTTTCTATTTTTAAGGGCTTTATACCAAGAATCAAGTCTTCACTACATAGTTTTAAGTGGTCTTTTAGATAGTAGAACAAAGGATATTGCTGTTAAGTCACTAAGTCATGTTCAACTCATTGGGACCCCAAGGACTGTAGACCCCCAGGCTCCTCTGGTTTGCCATTTCCTTCTCCAGGGGATCTTGCCTACCTAGGGATCGAACCCACATCTCCTGCACTGGCAGGCAGGTTCTTTACCACTGAGCCACCAGGGAAGCCCAGAACCAAGGATAGAACTGTGCTAAAAATTGAAATGATAAGTTAAAGTTCATACCTAAAAAATAAAAGCAATGTTTTGTCTTTACAGTTTGGAGCGGTGGCAATAGTCCTGTATTTACTCACCTATAAATGAAGCCTAAGAAGGTCAAGCCCTATTGGTTAGTTGAATAAGAATCCCACAGAGGATTCTTGGTTTACTGAGAGAAAAGGGTTTATCCTTTGAGTCATCACACAAAGGACCATCCTGAGGCTATTCTCCTTGTCATTTGTGTTTGAGTTTGACAGTCTATAATTGAATCTTCAGAATGCTGGAAGAGTCAGGTGGAAAAAAAATCCCTTTAGCCAAGTATTCATCTTGATAGTTTCTTTAGAAAACAGCAAACTTGAAGATGTTTACAAATACTATCTCAAGCATATTTTTCAGCATATGTCTGGCTAGCTGAAAATGTTTCATTTACCATAGATATTTAAGGCATAGTAATAAAAATATTTTCTCTTAAGATCAAATTAAATAATAGAATTAAAAAATGAATTGAAACTCATAAAGAAATTAAATTTTGGTATATTGTTTTTCTGTTGGGAGATATAGGAACTTAATCCTTATAAAGTGAGGGGGAAAGCTTAGAGAACTTTCCTTGGTAATTGTTAATGTACTTCAGTTGCCTATGGCCATTCTTAGCTAAAGATGACTCTAATTAAACATTCACAGCTCCTCAATGATTACAATTTTGTAGAGACTTCACTTGTCCTAAGAATCAGAGCAACCATGACACAGCAGAAATTGTTCCCGGGGCTGTAATATTACCCAGAAGCTGAGCCTAGATCACAGGTTCTCCACTCTTATTGTAAATGCCACCCATCATTTTCCTTCTTTGAAAGGGCTGAGCTTCTATCCATGCCAGAAAATTCTGCAAAAATGGCCTGGTGAGTGAGTCTCACTTTGTTTGCAAAGCACATGAAAATATCCAAGTCCTTCAAAATATCCAAGTTCATCAAACTGGCAAGTTCAGGCAAACTGGGTAATAACTAAAGCGATGGAAATCTTCAGGTAGGAAAATAAGCTAGGCAGTTATTAAAGATAAATCCAACTTGACTCAGATTTACCTAGTGAATAACATGGACTTTGTTTAATCCTATGCAGTAAAACTAGAGCTATTTCCTTTATCCCTTTGATATAACCCTTATAAAAAATCTAACTTAGCAAAGTCTTTACTGACAAGAGTATTCCATCTTATCTATATTTAATAGCAATCACTGCTTTTTGGTATTGTTGATAATAGTTCCCAGTGGAGCAATGACGTTATACAATGCTAGTTTGACAATTTTATGCAACTGGTTGATGGGTCAGCACTTTTTATAGCTATTTTGTAATGGGTTATTAAATCAACATGATAAGAGACAACTAGTAGCTGCAGCATTAGAAATAAAAGCACCAATACTATACTAAGGATAATGATAGCTAATACTTACTGAAAGCATACTCTATGCCAGACATCACTCTAACCCTTTTCATAAATCATTAAGTGAAGTGAAAGTTGCTCAGTTGTGTCCAACTCTTTGCGATGTATAGACTGTATATATGGATGGACTGTAGCCTGCTAGGCTCCTCTGTCCATGGGATTTCCCAGGCAAGAACACTGGAGTGGGTTACCATGCCCTTCTCCAGGGGATCTTGTCGACCCAGGAATTGAACCTGGGTCTCCTGCATGCTAGGCAGATTCTTTACCGTCTGAGCCACTAATCATTAATCCTCAGAGCAAATCTACAAGTGTGAGGAATCCTACTAGCCTCCTTTTTAGCAAGAAATGGCAGAGATGTCCTTGACTCCCAGCTAGAAAATCAGTATTATTTTCCTATAAGATGGAGACCCTCAGGCAATCCGATATCATTTTTGAGATGTAATAAAACTTTTTGCCCAGATCCATATTTTCCTGAACTTCCTTCTCTCCCATTTTCATTTTTTCTTATTCTTTCTCCTCTTTTTAACACACCCCTTCCTCACAATATTTCCCACTGATCTCACCCATTTTCAATTTTTATCATCCGTTTTTCTCAACAATGTTTAGCAGTTACTGTATTTGTTTCAGTTCAGTTCAGTTGCTCAGTCATGTCCGACTTTTTGCGAGCCCATGAATTGCAGCATGCCAGGCCTCCCTGTCCATCACCAACTCCTGGAGTTCATTCAAACTCATGTCCATCGAGTCGGTAATGACATCCAGCCATCTCATCCCCTGTCGTCCCCTTCTCCTCCTGCTCCCAATCCCTCCCAGCATCAGAGTTTTTTATATTTGTTTAATTATACACAAATGTTTTCCTCCCTGTTATATTAGCATGCAAACTCCCTGTGAGTAGAGACTTTTGTTGCTGTTGTTGAGAACTATTTTTATAGTGCTCTGTGCTGAAGAGGTCAAGGCTATGGTTTTTCCAGTGGTCATGTATGGATGTGAGAGTTGGACTGTGAAGAAAGCTGAGCGCAGAAGAACTGATGCTTTTGAACTGTGGTGTTGGAGAAGACTCTTGAGAGTCCCTTGGACTGCAAGGAGATCCAACCAGTCCATTCTAAAGGAGATCAGTCCTGGGTGTTCATTGGAAGGACTGATGCTAAAGCTGAAACTCCAATACTTTGGTCACCTCATACAAAGAGTTGACTCATTGGAAAAGACTCTGATGCTGGGAGGGATTGGGGGCAGGAGGAGAAGGGGACGACAGAGGATGAGATGGCTAGATGGCATCACTGACTTGATGGACATGAGTTTGAGTGAACTCTGGGAGTTGGTGATAGACAGGGAGGCCTGGCAAGCTGCTATTTATGGGATCACAAAGAGTCAGACACAACTGAGTGACTGAACTGAACTGAACTGATGCTGAAGAGGGGGCTTCCCTGGTGGCTCAGCTGGTAAAGAATTCTCCTGCAATGCAAGAGTCCCTAGCTTGATTCCTGGGTCGGGAAGATCTGCAGGAGAAAGGAGAGGCTACCCACTCCAGTATTCTTGGGCTTCCCTGATGGCTCAGCTGGTAAAGAATCTGCCTGCAATGAGGAAAAAAACCACCTGGGTTCAATCTCTGGGTTGGGAAGATCCCCTGGAGCAAGAAACTGCTACCCACTCCAGTATTCTGGCCTGGAGAATTCCATGAACTGTATAGTCCATGGGGTCGCAAAGAGTTAGACACGACTGAGTGACTTTCACTTTCACTTTCATGCTGAAGAGGAACCCAGCAAAAACATGTCACAAACTGAACAAAAGACTTACCTTCTGGGTCCTTGTCATGGGCTTAGAAGTTCCACTGCATCGAGCACGATGTGCATTATACAAGGAATCTCTCTGTGTGAGAATTTTTCATTGGTATGGTGTAGTGTAGTATACACTATATTAATATATTATTGTAGTTCAGTATAATAATATGCCATATATAATGTAGTAGAGTGGAAATTACACTAGCCTTAACACTGGAAAGTCTGAGCACCAACGCTCACTATTGGGTCATCCAGGATAATAATGGTACCACTACTTCCAATGTCAACTCTTTTTCTTCAGTATTCTCATTTCCAGAATAACCTGAACAGGTTGTATCTGATAAGCTGGAAGAACTTTTTCAGCTGTAACATTCTATTCCTCATATGAACACATGTTCCCTTAAATATGCTCCACCTACAACATCTTGCAACATTAATGTATTTAATAAATTAATACATTTGTAATATAACAGAGAAGATGGATTATATACATTCCCGATCTGCAATTCTGGATAACATAAAAATTGGTTAAAAGTTAACATAGAATAATCTGTCTAGATTTTTTTTTTTGTCTTCAGAGGTTAAGAAAACATTTATTTCTTCTTAAAGTCTTGTGTTATCCCTTTAAATAATAACAGCAACAGCCTTGTTTATTTTTGATTGAAGAGTTTAATTTTATGAATTCAACACCATGCTTTCTGTTCACTTAACACTTCATCTCTATAGTCAGCCACGTGTTCAAATAACCAAGAGGCTCACAGCGTCACATACTGGCATGCACAATCAAGTGATGTCCCTTCCAACTTAACTGGGGTGTGTGTGAACGCAGGAGTCCCTGCACGGTCAGGAATGCCACGCACAGGTAATGTTTAGTAGAGCACCTTTTATCCAGGTTGGAATGTGCTCTCTGTGGAGATGTATTTGGTCTATTCTTTCCCAGGACATGTATTTAATCCCTAAATTCACCTACATTCATTTTGAGCATTTGCTGTGTTCTCAGTATAAGTTGCTACTGCTGCTGCTGCTAAGTTGCTTCAGTCGTGTCCGACCCTGTGCAACCCCATAGACGGCAGCCCACCAGGCTCCCCCGTCCCTGGGATTCTCCAGGCAAGAACACTGGAGTGGGTTGCCATTTCCTTCTCCAATGCAGGAAAGTGAAAAGCAAAAGTGAAGTCACTCAGTTGTGTCCGACTCTTCGCGACCCCATGGACTGCAGCCTACCAGGCTCCTCCGTCCATGGGATTTTCCAGGCAAGAGTACTGGAGTGGGGTGCCATTGCCTTCTCCGGTCAGTATAAGTTACCATGAGGCAATCCACAAGAAGAGTAGTTGTTAGTCTCTGTTTTCAAAGAGCTAACGTTCTTTGAATGTTGCAGATTCAAATATTCTCAGATAATGTATGAAAATAAAAGGAATAAGTATAAGGTACAAACACAAGTTTGAGGAGGGAGAATGGAGCAAATACATCAGCAACATAGAGATGATAATGAGACTCCGATGAGAGACTGGGTCATATTTGAAACTTCGAGAATCCTACTCTATTGTGATCATCTTATTTTCTTATACTGTCCCAGCCTCTGAACCTACATGTGACACTGTTTATAGCTCTCCTGGTTCTGAACTCCAGTGCACATAATCTTGACCTAGGACCCTGGCTATACTCTCCAGATTTTCTCTGCTAGCTTTGGAGACTAGATTCAACTTTCCTTGGTTCTTGATCTTGGCTGTTTGCTGACTTAACTTTATCTCAGGACTGTATCCCTATATCTTCAGCTCCAGTTTAGAAACTTGGCATTGACTATACATTATGTATACTGCTTGGCAGTTTGGTTGGGTTACCCTGACTCTGGAATGCCCATCCTCCACTGTGGAGTCTTGCTGTGGAGGTTCAGGAGAAAAAGTATGAACTTTGTTACTGGATAAAAAATATAAACTGTTGATACTGTTGCTAGGTCGGTGTGAAATAATAAGTGAGTTAAATGAGTGGAGATAGAAAATGTTTCTACTTGTTTGCAGAGGTAAAAAGCAGAATCGAAAGAGGCCTAAGTTAACATCGAATCTGGTAGTTCTTAAACCTAGCTGCATATTAAAAACACCCAGGGATTATTAAAGAAATATTGATGGCTGAGCCCCGCCCTAGAACAGTGAAATTGGAAACTCCAGTGGTGCGATGCATGTAACAATATTTCTTAAACACTTCAGGTGAATCTAATGTGTAGCTAATGATGCCAATGTGGGATCTAGTCCCATTCCATCATTTAACAATTAGGGGAAATATGACCCAGGAAATTCAAAATATTTTCCAGAACCCGTATTGCTCTTGCCAGAAGTGGCTGAAATAGGAGAAGGACTTAAGTGTCCTGTTGTCTGGCTATGTGCACTTTATTTCATTAAGCTGCTTTTTATAAAATTTTCTTAAGGCAGTATTATAGTACCTTCAGTCTTGGTGAAGAAGATGACACTTTCTCTAGGACTGACTTGGTCTTAGTGGCCCCCATTTGCCTGGCCTCAAGGACCCCTGTCCTCATTCTGCTCCTGTTGCCTTGCAGCTGCCACCATTTGCACAAAACCCTGACCTTTCGACAAATACCACAGTCTATATTTTGTAACATTTAAGACCTGCTCTAGTCTGCCTGGAAGGCATGAGTGTCGTAGTTGTATTCCATTCTGTGAGGGTTGTGCTCTCATCCAAATGACAATGAAATAATTAATCATATAGAACAATTGAAAATTTATGTAGGTTTCACAGTGCCAGGAACTTTGCAGACCTTGTTTTATTTTGTACTGTCATCATTGGAAAGTTTCCAAGAGTTCTTCCATTGTGCACTTTCAGATATTTCAAGCCTGGGAAGGACATAATGAACTCAGCTAGATTCTCTGCGCCCATAGTCCTCCTGGGTCCCAGGAAGCTACTTGCAGGCTGGATAACAGGAAACTAAAAGGATTGTTACTAGGAATGGTCCATCAGTTGGTGATCAATAAAACTTAAGATTTAGGAATACTCTAAGAACAGTTTTGAAAAACTTTACAGTGTTATCATTCTCCTCCTGATAACACAATCACTGTCCGATACTCAGGTATTGGGGTAAAAACAGATACCTGGGAAGACCTTGGTGTGTTGAAGGTAAAGCATGCAGCCTTCTGCACGGTGAATAAAGGTTGGGAAAGGCATTCCCAAATAGCAGAACTGTTTGTGCCAAAGTCCTACCTTAGAAGTGAGACGGTACATTAAATAAACTGAGTGGAGGACAGTGTGGCTCGGGGCTACTATATTAGTAAAGAGAAAAAGGAAACTTGGAATAAAGTGGCATCAACAGAGATAAAGGCAGTAATATTGGGACATGTTTAGCAGATGAAGTTAAAAGGGCTTGGTCATGGATTGGGAGATTTCAAGGATAATGCCTTTGCTCCACTTTATGAAAGTGAATCGAATGGTGGTGCCATTTAACGACATCTGAGATTTGGCCAGATTTCCTAGCAAGATCATAACCTTAGGTTTGGACTCAGTGTGATGCCTTTGAGCCATCTGAGATGTGCTATTGTGTAAGCATTGAAAGGCTATAGGGGAAAGCTGGATTGAAGATAAACTTGACAGTCATTTGGATACAGATAGAAATTAAAATCATAGTGGGGATAAAGAATAGACTGGTTACATTGGCCCACTGTCTATTTTTGTGAATAAAGCATTATTGGAACACAGCCATGCTCATTTGTTTACTCACTGTCTATCACTGCTTAACACTATAATGGCAGATTGGTAGAGTTATAACAAAACTGTATGACCCACAAAGCTGAAAATATTTACTATTTGGTCCTTCACAGAAAAAGTGCACTACCCTAAGACTTAGTGTGGAAAAATACAAGGGCCTAAGAATGATAGGGCTTCCCAGGTAGTGCTAGTGGTAAAGAACTTGCCAGCCGATGCAGGAGACATAAGAGACGTGGATTCGATCCCTGGGTTAGGAAGATCCCTTGGAGGCAGGACGTGGCAACCCACTCCAGTATTCTTGCCTGGAGAATCCCATGGACAGAGGACCCTGGCGGGCTACAGTCTGTAGGGTTGCAAAGAATCGGACACAACTGAAGCAACTTAGCATGCACATAAGAATGTCAACTGTAAAGACTGAAAGTGGATCAGAACTTTCAAAAGAAACTGAGAAGATCCCTGGAGGTTAGGAGAAAACCAGTGAGAATGGAAATAATCATTCAAGAAAGAAGAGCAATGATCTTCATTGGCAAATGCTGTTGAGGGCTTAAAGATGAGGGCTAAAATCCATCAGTTAGATTTCGGTGAATGCGTGCTATTGATGACTCTGTTAAGAGGTTTTTCAGAGGCCTGGCAGAAGCAGAAGCTGAACTGGGTTGGGCTGAAGAGTGTGCAAATCGAGATGCTGTGTTTAGACCACTCAAGAAATTCTGTTCTCCGAAGAGAGAGAAAGAGAAGTAGCTAGAAGCGTATTTTAATTTATTTATTTACGGCTGTTCCGAGTCTTGACTGCTGCACAGGCTTTTTCTCTACTTGCAGTGTGAGGGCTTCTCATTGCAGTGGGTTCTCTCGTTGCAGAGCACCGTACCTGTGACTCCCTAGCTCTAGAGCACAGGCTCAGTAATTGTGGTGCATGGGCTTAGATGCTCCTTGGCATGTGGGATTTTCCCAGATCAGGGATCAAACCTGAGCCTCCCGTATCGGTGGTGAATTCTTTACCACTGAGCCCCGAGGGAAGCCACTACATGGGTATTTGAAACCAAGGAGATTTTCTTGTTTAAGATAAGAGGAGAGATTTGAGTGTGGAAAAACATCTCTTTCTGCTTTATTGACTATGCCAAAGCCTTTGGCTGTGTGGATCACAATAAACTGTGGAAAATTCTAAAAGAAATGGGAATACTAGACCACCTGACCTGCCTCTTGAGAAACCCACATGCAGGTCAGGAAGCAACAGTTAGAACTGGACATGGAACAACAGACTGGTTCCAAATAGGAAAAGGAGTACGTCAAGGCTGTATACTGTCACCCTGCTTATTTAACTTCTATGCAGAGTACATCATGAGAAATGCTGGGCTGGAAGAAGCACAAGCTGGAATCAAGGTTACTGGGAGAAATATCAATCACCTCAGATATGAAGATGACACCACCCTTATGGCAGAAAGTGAAGACGAACTCAAAAGCCTCTTCATGAAAGTGAAAGAGGAGAGTGAAAATGTTGGCTTAAAGCTCAACATTCAGAAAACGAAGATCATGGCATCTGGTCCCATCACTTCATGGGAAATAGATGGGGAAACAGTGTCAGACTTTATTTTTGGGGGCTCCAAAATCACTGCAGATGGTGACTGCAGCCATGAAATTAAAAGATGCTTACTCCTTGGAAGAAAAGTTATGACCAACCTAGATAGCATATTGAAAAGCAGAGACATTACTTTGCCAACAAAGGTCCATCTAGTCAAGGCTATAGTTTTTCCAGTGGTCATGTATGGATGTGAGAGTTGGACTGTGAAGAAAGCTGAGCACAGAAGAATTGATGCTTTTGAACTGTGGTGTTGGAGAAGACTCTTGAGAGTCCCTTGGACTGCAAGGAGATCCAACCAGTCCATTCTAAAGGAGATCGGTCCTGGGTGTTCTTTGGAAGGAATGATGCTAAAGCTGAAACTCCAGTCCTTTGGCCACCTCATGGGAAGAGCTGACTCATTGGAAAAGACTCTGATGCTGGGAGGGATTGGGGGCAGGAGGAGAAGGGGATGACCGAGGATGAGATCGCTGGATGGCATCACCAACTCGATGGATGTGAGTTTGAGTGAACTCCGGGAATTGATGATGGACAGGGAGGCCTGGCGTGCTGTGATTCATGGGGTTGCAAAGAGTCAGACACGACTGAGCGACTGAACTGAACTGAAAATGTTAAAAGGAGGCAGTCATTTAAGGGAAAAATGGTGAGTATTCAGTCCTGGAGGAAGGATAAGACAAAAAATTTACTGAGGAAGGTAGAGGGGATGGGATCCAAAAGCAGATTGGCAGGTCGGCTTCAGGCAGAAGGAGGGATAGCATCTTTTGTATCAATCAGGAAAAGAAGAGAATGGATTCACAGGTTCGATACCTAGTAGAGGTTTGAAAGAGTTCCCATTGGATGATTTCAAGTTTCCCAATGAAGTAGAAAGGAAGTGAAGTCAATTGATAGGAATGAGGAGGGAACAATTTGTGTATGAGTGTTGGTGGGTGGAGGTTTCAGGTTTAAAGAGAGGGAAGATTAAGGAAGTATTTTCAAAGGAGAGCAGATCTTTATCAGAGTTATAATGGGATGGGAGAACAGTATAGACAATCCACCTGAGAATGATGACCACACATTTCTGTTAATTCTGATGTGCTCAGGGACGTGCCTTTCCCCAGCCATGTGACTGTTCAAGGGAAGGTCCAGCGTAAGCAGTCACTTGTTTGCCAGCTGGAAAAACTGAGCAGAGGGAAGTGCAAGAAGTTTTAGGGAGTTAGCAACCGTATTGAAAAATGGGCCTCTGAACAAAAGGTGGATAAGGAGAGATCTGAGGGAAGCCAGGGCTGCTGGGCTGGACACTTTAAGAAGACTAAAGAAAGGCTGTTACAGCAATAATTGAACAAACAAGTTGGAAGGAGAGAACTTGGTGGTTAGAGCACAGGATTCCTGAAGAAGTGATTTTGGAAACGGTGCAGATTGGGGTAATGACAATATTCAGGGATGTATTGGGTGCAAAGAGGAGAGTCTACCATTAAAGTATTGTTCTGCTTATGTGAAAAGACAGAAGACCTCATACTTATCATTGGAACATAGGATAAAAGAAGATGTGATATTAACAGATTGTGATTGCTTCTAATATTACTGAAAGCATGCAATTACTTCCATCTGAATAAAAATGTGGACTTTAAGGCTAAATTGCTTCAGGGACATATAGGGATTCAATGGTGTTAATACACGAGGTTATAATAACACAAAAGAGATGATAAATGACAAACATTTTTGTTTTCACTACTAATATTTTTTATTCACACTCTTCTTAGGTGAAAGAAAATTGCTGCCGTAAGCTGACTCTATGGAAGATCTTTTTGGTTTGTTTCTTAGCCTGTCTGATAACAACAACAATTGGAGTACTCATAATAACCCTGGTGAATAATAACTATCAACATTATTATTATTCATTGTTAATCATCAGTATTAATTATTAAAATAATAATTATAATAATCTTCTAATGTTATTAATTATAATAACAACTCTTCTATTGTTATCCAGCTACCCAGAGAAAGACCGATACCTCCGTCCCCCTCTACTTCGCAGCCTACGGTGAGCGCCAGTTCAACGGAACCGACAACCACCACTTCATCCGAACCTACAACC